>NW_024966350.1:0-1348 GCF_019238085.1 Lagopus leucura
CTTCTTGTTAGAACTGAGCAATGGAGGATAATTCTGTATTCATTCAACCTCCCTTTTTTACATTTTGAGATAATCAGCATGACTTGACTCAAAATTGTTTACAGTATGCTGACATCCAGTTCCAATCAAAGAGATCTGTATCTGTATTTTCACAAATTCTCTTTTCCTTAAAAAATTTGTTGTTCTTGTTTTGTCACAGCCAATTTTCCTTTCTCTTAACAAAATGGAATTTGCAGGACCAGTGGTGCTTGTCATTGATTCTCCCTCATCTGATCTGCTTCTTGCTATTGAGTTGGTTCTCCCAGGAGTTCTGTTCTGCCACAAGCAAATGACAAAGGATCATGCCTTTGAACTAGAAGAACAGTTCCGGTACTGAAATTAAATAAAGAAATCTTTCTAATTTTTCTGTTCAAGAACGCTGCCAGTGTTTTCGTATTTAACTGTTGTAGTGGAATTTCAAGGTCTCAGCCTGAACCAGTGGGTGAGCTTCACGAGTACATGAGTGTCTGGAGTGAGCATGGGGGGTTTAGAGCCACCCCTCTGTCTCCATGATATTTCACGTCCCATCTGAGTCTGCACAGGTCCCCATTCCCCCTGCCATTCTCTGCTGCAGCCCGATGGTACGAACGAGATAGGGTCACATTCCTCTGCTCATCCTTTTCTCTAAACTGTTACCAGGAGGGGTGAGTTAATTCCTCTTGGATATCTTTTCCTATGGCACCTATTTCTCAAATAAAGGCTCAGTCATTACTTTTGTTTGCTCTACAACTGGTTGAGACTTTGACTGTAGTTCAGAATACACAGGACTCAAAGTTAAAGCTAGAGGTTACCTTATGTGCAAAAACTGGGACACAGGTGGGCAGCACATTTCCTATATGTAGGACAGAGACTTTTCATGCTTTTTTCCCTTTGCAAAAGATAATTTTTATTATTATTATTTTTTTCACTAGTTAATCCTCTGGGAAGTTTTTTTCATGTTTTAGACGAGCTCCCACGAGGTACATACAAGGTTCTATTCCCTTTGGCCAATAATTAGATACACACTGTAAACTGCTTTTCTACAGTATATGTAAAACAAAACAAAACAAAACATGTACAGTTTCCATAGTTTACAACAATATTTGATCGTTCTAAGATCAGGGTTTTCTCATTGTCCTTTATTAACCTAGAGCATGGTTGTCCAACGTTTTGGCTTACCTGGGCTGCACAGAGTAACGGGAATTGTCATGGGCTGCATATAAATCTATAATAAAATTCATGTTTTACATATTTTTGTAAAAACATGAAAAACAGGGAACAACAAAAACTAGTGGGATGTTAGACCTTGCTTTTGTGAAATTGATACATC
>NW_024966351.1:0-10193 GCF_019238085.1 Lagopus leucura
TGTCCCCATAGGTTTGGGGCAGTCCCAATGTCCCCTGGGTTTGGGGCAGTCCCAATGTCCCCTGGGTTTGAGGCAGTCCCAATGTTCCCTGGGTATGGGGCAGTCCCAATGTCCCCTGTAGATTTGGGGCAGTTCCAGTGTCCCCATGGGTTTGGGGCAGTCCCAATGTCCCCTATGGATTTGGGGCAGTCCCAGTGTACCCTGGGTTTGGGGCAGTCCCAATGTCCCCTGGGTTTGGGGCTGTCCCTGTGTCCCATGGGTTTGGGGCAGTCCCAATGTCTCCTGGGTTTGGGGCAGTCCCAATGTCCCCTGTGGATTTGGGGCAGTCCCAGTGTCCCCATGGTTTTGGGGCAGTCCCAATGTCTCCTGCGTTTGGGGCAGTCCCAATGTCCCCTAAGTTTGGGGCAGTCCCAATGTCCCCATGGGTTTGGGGCAGTCCCAATTTCCCCCATAGGTTTGGGGCTGTCCCAGTGTCCCATGGGTTTGGGGCAGACCCAATGTCCCCATAGGTTTGGGGCAGTCCCAGTGTCCTATGGTTTTGGGGCAGTCCCAATGTCGCCATGGGTTTGGGGCAGTCCCAATTTCCCCCTGGGTTTGGGGCAGTCCCAGTGTCCCATGGGTTTGGGGCTGTCCCAGTGTCCCCTGGGTTTGGGGCAGTCCCAATGTCGCCGTGGGTTTGGGGCAGTCCCAATGTCCCCTGGGTTTGGGGCAGTCCGAATTTCCCCCTGGGTTTGGGGCAGTCCCAATGTCGCCTGGGTTTGGGGCAGTCCCAATGTCCCCATGGTTTTCCAGCAGTCCCAATGTCTCCTGGGTTTTGGGCAGTCCCAATGTCCCGTGGGTTTGGGGCAGTCCCAATGTCCCCTGGGTATGGGGCAGTCCCAATGTCCCCATGGTATAAGGCAGTCCCAATATCCCCGTGGGTTTGGGGCAGTCCCAATGTCTCCATGGTTTTTGGGCAGTCCCAATGTCCCCATGGGTTTGGGGCAGTCCCAATTTCCCCCTGGGTTTGGGGCAGTCCCAGTGTCCCATGGGTTTGGGGCTGTCCCAGTGTCCCCTGGGTTTGGGGCAGTCCCAATGTCGCCGTGGGTTTGGGGCAGTCCCAATGTCGCCTGGGTTTGGGGCAGTCCCAATATCCCCATGGGTTTGGGGCAGTCCCAATGTCCCCGTGGGTTTGGGGCAGACCCAATGTCCCCATTGTTTTGGGGCAGTGCCAATGTCCCCTGAGTTTGGGGCAGTCCCACTGTCCCATGGGTTTGGGGCATTCTCAATGTCCCCTGGGTTTTGGGCAGTCCCAGTGTCCCCATGCGTTTGGGGCAGTCCCAATGTCCCCTGTGTTTGGGGAAGTCCCAATGCCCCTGTGGGTTTTGGGCAGTCCCAATGTCCCCATGGTTTTGGGGCAGTCCCAATTTCCCCCTGGTTTTGGGGAAGTCCCACTGTCTCCCTGGGTTTGGGGCAGTCCCAATGTCCCCTATGTTTGGGGCAGTCCAAATGTACCCTGGATTTGGGGCAGTCCCAATGTCCCCATGGGTTTGGGGCAGTCCCAATGTCGCCTGTGTTTGGGGCAGACCCAGTGTCCCCATGGATTTGGGGCAGTCCCAATGTCCCCGTGGGTTACGGGCAATCCCAATGTCCCCATGTGTTTGGGGCAGTCCCAATGTCCCCCTGGGTTTGGGGCAGTCCCAATGTCCTTGTGGGTTTGGGGCAGTCCCAACGTCCCATGGGTTTGGGGCAGTCCCAATGTCCCTGTGGGTTTTGGGCAGTCCCAGTGTCTTCATGGGTTTGGGGCAGTCCCCATGTCCCATGGGTTTGGGGCAGTCCCAATGTCTCCCTGGGTTTGGGGCAGTCCCAATGTCGCCTGGGTTTGGGGCAGTCCCAGTGACCTCTTGGGTTTCGGGCAGTCCCAATGTCTCCCTGGGTTTGGGGCAGTCCCAATGTCCCTGTGGGTTTGGGACAGTCCCAGTGTCCCCCTGGGTTTGGGGCAGTCGCAATGTCCCCAATGTTTGGGGCAGTCGCAATGTCCCCTGGGTTTGGGGCAGTCCCAATGTCCCCATGGGTTTGGGGCAGTCCCAATGTCCCTGTGGTTTTGGGGCAGTCCCATTGTCCCCTGGGTTTGGGGCAGTCCCAATGTCCCTGTTGGTTTTGGGCAGTCCCAATGTCCCCATGGGTTTGGGGCAGTCCCAATGTCCCTGTGGGTTTTGGGGCAGTCCCAATGTCCCCTGGGTTTGGGGCAGTCCCAATGTCCCAGTCGGTTTTGGGCAGTCCCAATGTCCCCATGGGTTTGGGGCAGTCCTTACGTCCCATGTGTTTGGGGCAGTCCCAATGTCCCCATGGGTTTATGGCAGTCCCAAAGTCACCCTTGGTTTGTGCCAGTCCCAATGTCCCCTTGGGATTGGGGCATTCCCATTGTCCCCGTGGGTTTGGGGCAGTCCCAATGTCCCCATGGATTTGGGGCAGTCCCAATGTCCCCATAGGTTTGGGGCAGTCCCAATGTCCCATGGGTTTTGGGGCAGTCCCAATGTCGCCTGGGTTTGGGGCAGTCCCAATGTCCCCATATGTTTATGGCAGTCCCAATGTACCCTGGGTTTGGGGCAGTCCCAATGTCCCCATGGGTTTTGGGGCAATCCCAGTGTCCCCATGGGTTTGGGGCAGTCCCAATGTCCCCATGGGTTTGGGGCAGTCCCAATGTAACCTGTGTATTTGGAGCAGTCCCAGTGTCCCCGTGGGTTTGGGGCAGTCCCATTGTCCACATGGGTATAAGGCATTCCCAGTATCCCCATGGGTTTGGGGCAGTCCCAATGTCCCCATAGGTTTTGGGCAGTCCCAATGTCCCAGTGGGTTTGGGGCAGTCCCAATGTCCCCATGGGTTTGAGGCAGTCCCAATGTCCCCTGGGTTTGGGGCAGTCCCAGTGTCCCCATGGGTTTGGGGCAGTCCCAATGTCCCCATGGGTTTGAGGCAGTCCCAATGTCCCCTGTGGATTTGGGGCAGTCCCAGTGTCCCCTGGGTTTGGGGCAGCCAAAGTGTCCCCATAGGTTTTGGGGCAGTCCCAATGTCCCCATGGGTTTGGGGCAGTCCCTATGTCCCCTGTACATTTGGGGCAGTCCCAGTGTCCCCATGGATTTGGGGCAGTCCCAATGTCCCCTGGGTTTGGGGCAGTCCCATTGTCCCCTGTGGATTTATGGCAGTCCCAGTGTCCCATGGGTTTGGGGCTCACCCAGTGTCCCCATGGGTTTGGGGCAGTCCCAATGTCCCCTGTGGATTTTGGGCAGTCCCAATGTCCCCTGGGTTTGGGGCAGTCCCAATTTCCCCCTGGGTTTGGGGCAGTCCCAATGTCGCCTGGGTCTGGGGCAGTCCCAATGTCCCCATGGGTTTGGGGCAGTCCCAATGTCCCCTGATTTTGGGGCAGTCCCACTGTCCCATGGGTTTGGGGCATTCTCAATGTCCCCTGGGTTTTGGGCAGTCCCAGTGTCCCCATGCATTTGGGGCAGTCCCAATGTCCCCTGTGTTTGGGGAAGTCCCAATGTCCCTGTGGGTTTGGGGCAGTCCCAATGTCCCCGTGGGTTTTGGGCAGTCCCAATGTCCTCTGGGTTTGGGGCAGTCCCAATGTCCCTGTGGGTTTGGGGCAGTCGCAATGTCCCCTCGGTTTGGGGCAGTCCCAGTGTCCCCATGGGTTTGGGGCAGTCCCAATGTCCCCATGGGTTTGGGGCAGTCCCAATGTCCCCTGGGTTTGGGGCAGTCCCAATGTCCCCGTGGGTTTGGGACAGTCCGAATGTCCCCTGTGGATTTGGGGCAGTCCCAATGTCCCTGTGGGTTTGGGGCAGTCCCAATGTCCCCGTGGGTTTTGGGCAGTCCCAATGTCCTCTGGGTTTGGAGCAGTCAAAACTCCCCCTGGGTTTTTGGCAATCCCAATGTCCCGTGGGTTTGGGGCTGCCCCAATATCCCCATGTGTTTTGGGCAGTCCCAATGTCCCCATTTTTTTGGGGCAGTCCCAATGTCCCATGGGTTTGGGGCAATCCCAATGTCCCCTGGGTTTGGGGCAGTCCCAATGTCCCCATGGGTTTGAGGCAGTCCCAGTGTCCCCTGGGTTTGGGGCAGTCCCAATGTCAACATAGGTTTTGGGCAGTCCCAATGTCCCCTGAGTTTACGGCGGTCCCAATGTCCCCATGGGTTTGGGGCCGTCCCAATGTCCCCATAGGTTTGGGGCTGTCCCAATGTCTAATGGGTATGGGGCACTCCCAAAGTCGCCTGGGTTTGGGGCAGTCCCAATGTCCACCTTGGTTTGGGGCAGTCCCAATGTCCCCTGGGTATGGGGCAGTCCCAATGTCCCCTGGGTATGGGGCAGTCCCAATGTCCCCTGAAGATTTGGGGCAGTTCCAGTGTCCCCATTGGTTTGGGGCAGTCCCAATGTCCCCTGTAAATTTGGGGCAGTCCCAGTGTCCCCTGGGTTTGGGGCAGTCCCAATGTCCCCATGGTTTGGGGCAGTCCCAATGTCCCCATGGGTTTGAGGCAGTCCCAATGTCCCCATGGTTTTGGGGCAGTCCCAATGTCCCCATGGGTTTGGGGCAGTCCCAATGTCCCCTGGTTTGGGGCAATCCCAATGTCCCAATGGGTTTGGGGCATTCCCAACGTCCCCTGGGTTTGGGGCAGTCCCAATGTCCCCCTGGGTTTGGGGCAGTCCCAATGTCCCCCTGGGTTTGGGGCAGTCCCAATGTCCCCTGGTTTTGGGGCAGTCCCAATGTCCCCCTGGGTTTGGGGCAGTCCCAATGTCCCCATGGGTTTGGGGCAGTCCCAATGTCCCCTGGTTTTGGGGCAGTCCCAATGTCCCCATGGGTTTGGGGCAGTCCCAATGTCCCCATGGGTTTGGGGCAGTTCCAATGTCCCCAAGGTTTTGGGGCAGTCCCATTGTCCACATGGGTTTGGGGCTGTCCCAGTGTCCCCATGGGTTTGGGCAGTCCAAATGTCCCCTGTGGATTTGGGGCAGTCCCAGTGTCCCCTGGGTATGGGGCAGTCCCAATGTGCCCTTGGGTTTAAGGCAGTCCCAACGTCCCATGGGTTTGGGGCAGTCCCAATGTCCCCATGGGTTTGGGGCAGTCCCAATGTCCCCATGGGTTCGGGGCAGTCCCAATGTCCCCCTGGGTTTGGGGCAGTCCCAATGTCGCCGTCGGTTTTGGGCAGATCCAATGTGCCCTGGGTTTGGGGCAGACCGAGTGTCCCCTGGGTTTATGGCAGTCCCAGTGTCCCCATGGGTTTGGGGCAGTCTCAATGTCCCCATGGGTTTGGGGCAGTCCCAATGTCCCATGGGTTCGGGGCAGTCCCAATGTCCCCATGTGTTTGGGGCAGTCCCAATGTCCCCATGGTTTTGGGGCAGTCCCAATGTCCCCATGGGTTCGGGGCAGTCCCAATGTCCCCATGGGTTTCGGGCAGTCCCAATATCCCATGGGTTTGGGGCAGTCCCAATGTCCCCTGGGTTTGGGCCAATCCCAATGTCCCCGTGGATTTGGGGCAGTCCCAATGTCCCCATGGGTTTGGGGCAGTCCCAATGTCGCCTGGGTATGGGGCAGTCCCAGTGTTCAAATGGGTTTGGGGAAGTCTCAATGTCCCCGTGGGTTTGGGGCAGTCCCAATGTCCCCTGGGTTTGGAGCAGTCCCAATGTCGCCTGGGTTTGGGGCAGTCCCAGTGTCCCCCTGGTTTTGGGGCAGTCGCAATGTCCCCTATGTTTGGGGCAATCCAATGTCCCCTGGGTTTGGGGCTGTCCCAATGTCCCCTTGGTTTGGGGCAGTATCAATGTCGCCTGGGTTTCGGGCAGTCCCAATGTCGCCTGGGTTTGGGGCAGTAGCAATGTCCCCGTGGGTTTGTGTCAGTCCCAGTGTCCCATGGGTTTTTGGCAGTCCCAATGTCCCCATGGGTTTGGGGCAGTAGCAATGTCCCCGTGGGTTTGTGTCAGTCCCAGTGTCCCCATGGGTTTGGGGCAGTCCCAATGTCCCCTGGTTTTGGGGCAGTCCCAGTGTCCCCATGGGTTTGGGGCAGTCCCAATTTCCCCCTGGTTTTGGGGCAGTCCCAATGTCTCCCTGGGTTTGGGGCAGTCCCAATGTCCCCATGGTTTTGGGGCAGTTCCAATGTCCCCATGGGTTTTGGGCAGTCCCAGTGTCCCCCTGGGATTTGGGCTGTCCCAGTGTCCCCATAGGATTGGGGCAGTCCCAATGTCCCCTGGGTTTGGGGCAGTGCCAATGTCCCCTGGGTTTGGGGCAGTCAAAATGTCCCCTGGGATTGGGGCAGTCCCAATATCCACGTGGGTTTGGGGCAGTCCCAATGTCCCATGGGTTTGGGGCAGTCCCAATGTCACCTGGGTTTGGGGAAGTCCAAATGTCCCCATAGGTTTGGGGCAGTCCCAATGTCCCCATGGGTTTGGGGCAGTCCGAATGTCCCCATGGATTTGGGGCAGTCCCAATGTCCCCATGAGTTTGGGGCAGTCCCAATGTCCCCTGGGTTTGGGGCAATCCCAATGTCCCCATGGGTTTTGTCCAGTCCCAATGTCCCCATGGATTTGGGGCAGTCCCAATGTCCCCATGAGTTTGGGGCAGTCAAAATGTCCCCTGGGTTTGGGGCAGTCCCAGTGTCCCATGGGTTTTGGGCAGGCCCAATGTCCCCCTGTTTTTGGGGGAGTCCCAGTGTCCCCATGGGTTTGGGGCAGTCCCAATGTCCCCTGGGTGTGGGGCAGTCCCAATGTCCCCATGTGTTTGGGGCATTCCCAGTGTCCCCATGGGTTTGGGGCAATCCCAATGTCCCCTGGGTTTGGGGCAATTCCAATGTCCCCATGGGTTTGGGGCAGTCCCAATGTCCCCATGGGTTTGGGGCAGTCCCAGAGTCCATATGGGTTTGGGGCAGTCCCAATGTCCCCTGGGTTTGGGGCAGTCCCAGAGTCCATATGGGTTTGGGGCAGTCCCAATGTCCCCATGGGTTTGGGGCAGTCCCAGTGTCCCTATGGGTTTGGGGCAGTCCCAATGTCCCCTGGGTTTGGGGCAGTCCCAATGTCCCCATGGGTATAAGGCAGTCCCAATGTCCCCATAGGTTTGGGGCAGTCAAAACTCCCCCTGGGTTTTTGGCAGTCCCAACGTCCCGTGGGTTTGGGGTAGGCTCTATGTCCCCTGGTTTTGGGGATGTCCCAATATCCCCATGTGTTTTGGGCAGGCCCAGTGTCCCCGTGGGTTTGGGGCAGTCCCAATGTCCCCTGGGACTGGCGCAGTCCCAATGTCCCCATGGGTATAAGGCAGTCCCAATGTCCCCATAGGTTTGGGGCAGTCAAAACTCCCCCTGGGATTTTGGCAGTCCCAATGTCCCCTGGGTTTGGGGATGTCCCAATGTCCCCATGGGTTTGGGGCAGTCCCAATGTCCCCTGTGGATTTGGGGCAGTCCCAGTGTCCCCTGGGTTTGGGGCAGTCCCATTGTCCCCATGGGTATAACGCAGTCCCAATATCCCCCTGTGTTTTGGGCAGTCCCAATGTCCCCATGGGTTTGGGGCAGTCCCAATGTCCCCCTGGGTTTGGGGCAGTCCCAATGTCCCCATGGGTTTGGGGCAGTCCGAATGTCCCCTGGGTTTGGGGCAGTCCCAATTTCCACCTGGGTTTGGGGCAGTGCCAATGTCTCCTGGGTTTGGGGCAGTCCCAATGTCCCCATTGTTTTGGGGCAGTCCCAATGTCCCTTGAGTTTGGGGCAGTCCCACTGTCCCATGGGTTTGGGGCATTCTCAATGTCCCCTGGGTTTGGGGCATTCTCAATGTCCCCTCTGTTTTGGGCAGTCCCAGTGTCCCCATGGGTTAGGGGCAGTCCCAGTGTCCCCATGGGTTTGGGGCAGTCCCAATGTCCCCGGTGGATTTGGGGCAGTCCCAATGTCCTCTGCGATTGGGGCAGTCAAAACTCTCCCTGTGTTTTTGGCAGTCACAAAGTGCCATGGGTTTGGGGCAGTCCCAATGTCCCCTGGGTTTGGGGCTGTCCCAATATCCCCATGGGTTTTGGGCAGTCCCAATGTCCCCATGGGTTTGAAGCAGTCCCAGTGTCCCCTGGGTTTGGGGCAATCCCAATGTCCCCATGGGTTTTGGGCAGTCCTAATGTCCCCATGGGTTTGGGGCAGTCCCAACGTCCCCTGGGTTTGGGGCAATCCCATTGTCCCTGTGGATTTGGGGCAGTCCCAATGTCTCCTGGGTTTGGGGCAGTCCCGATGTCCCCATGGGTTTGAGGCAGTCCCACTGTCCCATGTGTTTGGGGCAGTCCCAATGTCCCCATGGGTTTGGGGCAGTCCGAATGTCCCCTGGGTTTGGGGCAGTCCCAATGTCCCCTGGGTTTGGGGCAGTCCCAGTGTCCCCGTGGGTTTGGGGCACTCCAAATGTCCCCCGAGTTTGGGGCAGTCCCAATGTCCTCTGCGTTTGGGGCAGTCGCAGTGTCCATAATGGGATTGGGGCAGTCCCAATGTCCCCATGGTTTTGGGGCAGTCCCATTGTCACCATGGGTGTAAGGCAGTCCCAATATCCCCATGGGTTTGGGGCATTCCCAATGTCCCAATGGGTTTGTAGCAGTCCCAGTTTCCCCGTTGGTTTGGGGCAGTCCCAGTGTCACCTGGGTTTGGGGCAGTTCCAATGTCGCCCTGGGTTTGGGGCAGACCCAGTGTCCCCCTGGGTTTGGGGCAGTCCCAATGTCCCCATGGGTTTGGGGCAGTCCCAGTGTCCCATGGGTTTTGGGCAGTCCCAGTGTCCCCATGGGTTTGGGGCAGTCCCGATGTCCCCATGGGTTTGGGGCAGTCCCACTGTCCCCTGGGTTTGGGGCAGTCCCAATGTCCCCTGGGTTTTGGGCAGTCCCAATGTCCCCATGGGTATTGGGCAGTCCAAATGTCCCCTTGGGATAGGGACATTCCCAGTGTCCCAATGAGTTTGGGCCAGTCCCAACGTCTCCTTGGGATTAGGGCATTCCCAATGTCCCAATGGGTTTGAGGCAGTCCCAGTGTCCCCATGGGTTTGGGGCAGTCCCAATGTCCCCATGGGTTTGGGGCAGTCCCAATGTCCCCATGGTTTTGGGGCAGTCCCAATGTCCCCTGGGTTTGGGGCAGTCCCAATGTCCCCATGGGTTTGGGGCAGTCCGAATGTCCCCATGGTTTTGGGGCAGTCCCAATGTCCCATGAGTTTGGGGCTATCCCAATGTCCCCTGGGATTTGGGCTGTCCCAGTGTCCCCATGGGTTTGGGGCAGACCCAATGTCCCCTGGGTTTGGGGAAGTCCAAATGTCCCTAAAGGTTTGGGGCAGTCCGAATGTCCCCATGGTTTTGGGGCAGTCCCAATGTCCCCATGAGTTTGGGGCAGTCCCAATGTCCCTGTGGGTTTGGGGCAGTCCCAATGTAACCTGTGTATTTGGAGCAGTCCCAGTGTCCCCATAGGTTTGGGGCAGTCCCAATGTCCCCTGGGTTTGGGGCAGCCCCAGTGTCCCCATGTGTTTGGGGCAGTCCCAATGTCGCCGTGGGTTTGTGGCAGTCCCAATGTCCCCGTGGGTTTGAGGCAGTCCCAATGTCCAAATGGGTTTGAGGCAGTCCCAATGTCCCCGTGGGTTTGGGGCAGTCCCAATGTCCCCATGGGTTTGAGGCAGTCCCAATGTCCCCGTGGGTTTGGGGCAGTCCCAATGTCCCCTGTGGATTTGGGGCAGTCCCAGTGTCCCCTGGGTTTGGGGCAGCCAAAGTGTCCCCATAGGTTTGGGGCAGTCCCAATGTCCCCTGGGATTGGGGCAGTCCCAGTGTCCCCGTGGGTTTGGGGCAGTCCCAATGTCCCCTGGGTTTGGGTCAGTCCCAGTGTCCCCATGGGTTTGGGGATGTCCCAATGTCCCCATGGGTTTGAGGCAGTCCCAATGTCCCCGTGGGTTTGAGGCAGTCCCAATGTCCCCTGTGGATTTGGGGCAGTCCCAATGTCCCCTGGGTTTGGGGCAGCCAAAGTGTCCCCATAGGTTTGAGGCAGTCCCAATGTCCCCATAGGTTTGGGGAAATCCCAATGTCCCCATGGGTCTGGGGCAGTCCCTATGTCCCCTGTGCATTTGGGGCAGTCCCAGTGTCCCCATCGGTTTTGGGCAGTCCCAATGTCCCCTATGTTTGGGGCAGTCCCAATGTCCCCTGGGTTTCGGGCAGTCCCAATGTCCCCATGAGTTTGGGGCAGTCCCAATGTCCCC
>NW_024966351.1:10203-18301 GCF_019238085.1 Lagopus leucura
TCCCCTGTGGATTTAGTGCAGTCCCAGTGTCCCCTGGGTTTGGGGCTCTCCCAGTGTCGCCATGGGTTTTGGGCAGTCCCAATGTCCCCTGGTTTTAGGGCAGTCCCAGTGTCCCCATGGGGTTGGGGCAGACCCAATGTCCCCCTGGGTTTGGGGGAGTCCCAATGTCCCCATGGGTTTTGGGCAGTCCCAATGTCCCTGTGGGTTTGGGGCAGTCGCAATGTCCCCTTGGTTTGGGGCAGTCTCAATGTCCCCTGGGTTTGGGGCAGTCCCAATGTCCCCATGTGTTTGGGGCTTTCCCAGTGTCCCCATGGGTTTGGGGCAATTCCAATGTCCCTATGGGTTTGGGGCAGTCCCAATGTCCCCTGGGATTGGGGCAGTCCCAATGTCCCCATAGGTTTGGGGCAGTCAAAACTCCCCCTGGGTTTTTGGCAGTCCCAATGTCCCATGGGTTTGGGGATGTCCCAATATCCCCATGGGTTTTGGGCAGTACCAGTGTCCCCGTGGGTTTGGGGCAGTCCCAATGTCCCCTGGGTTAGGGGCAGTCCCAATGTCCCCATGGGTTTGGGGCAGTCCCAATGTCCCCTGGGTTTGGGGCAGTCCCAATGTCCCCTGTGTTTGGGGCAGACCCAATGACCCCATGGGTATGGGGCAGTCCCAATGTCCCCTGTGGATTTGGGGTAGTCCAAATGTCCCCTGGGTTTGGGGCTGTCCCAGTGTCCCCATGAATTTGGGGCATTCCCAGTGTCCCCGTGGGTTTGGGGCAGTCCCAATGTCCCCATAGGTTTTTGGGCAGTCCCAATGTCCCTGTGGGTTTGGGGCAGTCCCAATGTCCACATGGGTTTGGGGCAGTCCCAATGTCCCCACGGGTTTGGCTCAGTCCCAATGTCCCCTGTGTATTTGGGGCATTCCCAGTGTCCCCATGGGTTTGCGGCTGTCCAAATGTCCCCTGGGTTTGGGGCACTCCCAATATCCCCGTGGGTTTGGGGCAGTCCCAATGTCGCCATGTGTTTGGGGCAGTCCCAATTTCCCCCTGGGTTTGGGGCAGTCCCAATGTCCCCCAGGGTTTGGGGCAGTCCCAATGTCCCCATGGTTTTGGGTCAGTACCAATGTCCCCATGGGTTTGGGGCAGTCCCAGTGTCCCCTGGGTTTGGGGCAGTCCCAATGTCCCCTTGGGATTGGGGCAGTCCCAGTTTCACCGTGGGTTTGGGGCAGTCACAATGTCCCCTGGGTATGGGGCTGTCCCAGTGTCCCCATGGGTTTGGGGAAGTTACAATGTCCCCGTGGGTTTGGGGCAGTCCCACTGTCCCATGGGTTTGGGGCAGTCCCAATGTCCCCCTGGGTTTGGGGCAGTCCCAATGTCCCCATGGGGTTGGGGCAGTTCCAATGTCCCCTGGGTTTGGGGCAGTCCCAATGTCCCATGGGTTTTGGGGCAGTCCCAATGTCGCCTGGGTTTGGGGCAGACCCAGTGTCCCATGGGTTTTCGGCAGTCCCAATGTCCCCTGGGTTTTGGGCAGTCCCAGTGTCCCCTGGGTTTGGGGCAGTCTCAATGTCCCCTGGGTTTGGGGCAGTCCCAATTTCCCCCTGGGTTTGGGGCAGTCCCAATGTCTCCCTGGGTTTGGGGCAGTTCCAATGTCCCCATGGGTTTGGGGCAGTCCCAATGTCCCCGTGGGTTTGGGGCAGTCCCAATGTCCCCATCGGTTTTGGGCAGTCCCAATGTCCCCTATGTTTGGGGCAGTCCCAATGTCCCCATGAGTTTGGGGCAGTCCCAATGTCCCCTGGGTTTGGGGCTGTACCAATGTGCCATGGGTTTTGGGTAGTCCCAGTGTCACCTGGGTTTGGGGCAGACCCAGTGTCCCCTGTGGATTTAGTGCTGTCCCAGTGTCCCCTGGGTTTGGGGCAGTCCCAGTGTCCCCATGGGTTTTGGGCAGTCCCAATGTCCCCTGGTTTTAGGGCAGTCCCAGTGTCCCCATGGGATTTGGGGCAGTCCCAAATTCCCCTGGGTTTGGGGCAGTTCCAGTGTCCCCATGGGTTTGGGGCACTCCAAATGTCCCCCTGGGTTTGGGGGAGTCCCAATGTCCCCATGGGTTTGGGGCAGTCCCAATGTCCCTGTGGGTTTGGGGCAGTCGCAATGTCCCCTTGGTTTGGGGCAGTCCCAATGTCCCCTGGGTTTGGGGCAGTCCCAATGTCCCCATGTGTTTGGGGCATTCCCAGTGTCCCCATGGGTTTGGGGCAATCCCAATGTCCCCTGGGTTTGGGGCAATTCCAATGTCCCCATGGGTTTGGGGCAGTCCCAATGTCCCCATGGGTTTGGGGCAGTCCCAGAGTCCCCATGGGTTTGGGGCAGTCCTAATGTCCCCATGGGTTTTGGGCAGTCTCAGTGTCCCCGTGGGTTTGGGGCAGTCCCAATGTCCCCTGGGATTGGGGCAGTCCCAATGTCCCCATGGGTATAAGGCAGTCCCAATGTCCCCATAGGTTTGGGGCAGTCCCAATGTCCCCTGGGTTAGGGGCAGTCCCAATGTCCCCATGGTTTTGGGGCAGTCCCAATGTCCCCTGTGGATTTAGGGCAGTCCCAAGGTCCCCTGGGTTTGGGGCATTCCCAGTGTCCCCATGGTTTTGGGGCAGTCCCATTGTCCCCATGGGTATAAGCCAGTCCCAATATCCCCCTGTGTTTGGGGCAGTCCCAGTGTCCCCATGAATTTGGGGCTGTCCCAATGTCCCCTGGGTTTTGGGCACTCCCAATGTCCCAATGGGTTTGGGGCAGTCCCAATGTCCCCATAGGTTTTTGGGCAGTCCCAATGTCCCTGTGGGTTTGGGGCAGTCCCAATGTCCACATGGGTTTGGGGCAGTCCCAATGTCCCCACGGGTTTCGGGCAGTCTCAAAGTCCCCCTGAGGATTTGGCTCAGTCCCAATGTCCCCTGTGGATTTGGGGCATTCCCAGTGTCCCCATGGGTTTGCGGCTGTCCAAATGTCCCCTTGGTTTGGGGCACTCACAATGTCCCCATAGGTTTGGGGCACTCCCAATGTCCCCGTGGGTTTGGGGCAGTCCCAATTTCACCCTGGGTTTGGGGCAGTCCCAATGTCCCCCAGGGTTTGGGGCAGTCCCAATGTCCCCATGGTTTTGGGTCAGTCCCAATGTCCGCATGGGTTTGGGGCAGTCCCAGTGTCCCCTGGGTTTGGGGCAGTCCCAATGTCCCCCTGGGTATGGGGCAGTCCCAATGTCCCCCTGGGTTTGGGGCAGTCCCAATGTCCCCTGGGTTTGGGGCAGTCCCAGTGTCCCATGGGTTTGGGGCAGTCCCAATATCCCCGTGGGTTTGGGGCAGTCCCAATGTCCCCTGGGTATGGGGCAGTCCCAATGTCCCCATGGGTTTGGGGCAGTCTCAATGTCCCCTGTGGATTTGGGGCAGTCCCAGTGTCCCCTGGGTTTGGGGCAGTTCCAATGCCCCCTGGGTTTGGGGCTGTCCCAATATCCTCATGGATTTGGGGCAGTCCTTGTGTCCTCCGGGGTTGGGGCAGTCCCAGTGTCCCCGTGGGTTTGGGGCAGTCCCAATGTCCCCTGGGTTTGTGGCAGTCCCAATGTCCCCTTGGTTTTCGGGCAGTCCCAATGTCCCTGTGGGTTTGGGGCAGTAGCAATGTCCCATGGGTTTGGAGCAGTCCCAATGTCCCCTGGGTTTGGGGCAGTCCCAATATCTCCGTGGGTTTTGGGCAGTCCCAATATCCCCATGGCTTTGGGGCAGTCCAAATGTCCCCAGTGGATTTGGGGCAGTCCAAGTGTCCCCATGGGTTTGGGGCAGTCCCAATGTCCCCATGGGTTTGGGGCAGTCCCAATATCCCCTGGGTTTGGGGCAGTCCCAATGTTCCATGGGTTTGGGGCAGTCCCAATGTCCCCTGGTTTTGGGGCAGTCCCAGTGTCCCCATAGGTTTGGGGCAGTCCCAATGTCCCCATGGGTTTCGGGCAGTGCCAATGTCCCCTGGATCTGGGGCAGTCCCAATTTCCCCCTAGGTTTGGGGCAGTCCCAATATCCCCATGGGTTTTGGGCAGTCCCAATGTCCCCATGGGTTTGGGGCAGTCCCAATGTCCCCTGGGTTAGGGGCAGTCCCAATGTCCCCATGGGTTTGGGGCAGTCCCAATGTCCCCTGTGGATTTGGGGCAGTCCCAGTGTCCCCTGGGTTTGGGGCAGTCCCAGTGTCCCCTGGGTTTGGGGCAGTCCCAATGACACCATGGGTATGGGGCAGTCCCAGTGTCCCTTTTGGTTTTGAGGCTGTCCCAGTGTCCCCATGTGTTTGGGGCCGTCCCAGTGTCCCTGTGGGTTTGGGGCAGTCCCAATGTCCCCATGGGTTTGGGGCAGCCCCAGTGTCCCCATAGGTTTGGGGCAGTCCCAATGTCCCCTGTGTTAGGGGCAGTCCCAGTGTCCCCATGTGTTTAAGGCAGTCCCAGTGTCCCCATGGGTTTGGGGCAGTCCCAATGTCCCCTGGGTATAAGGCAGTCAAAATGTCCACTGGGATTAAGGCAGTCTCAATGTCCCCATGGGTTTTGAGCAGTCCCAATGTCCCCTTGGTTTTGGGGCAGTCCCAATGTCCCTGTGGGTCTGGGGCAGTGCCAATGTCCCTGTGGGTTTCGGGCAGTCCCAATGTCCCCATGGGATTGGGGCATTCCCAGTGTCCCCATGGGTTTGGAGCAGTCCCAATGTCCCCATGGGTTTGGGGCAGTCCCAATGTCCCCTGTGGATTTGGGGCAGTCCCAGTGTCCCCTGGGTTTGGGGCTGTCCCAGTGTCCCATGGCATTGGGGCAGTCCAAATGTCCCCTGTGGATTTGGGGCAGTCCCAGTGTCCCCATTGGTTTGGGGCAGTCCCAATGTCCCAATGGGTTTGGGGCAGTCCCTGTGTCCCCTGGGATATGGGCTGTCCCAGTGTCCCCATGGGTTTGGGGCAGACCCAATGTCCCCTGTGGATTTGGGGAAGTCCAAATGTCCCCATGGGTTTGGGCCAGTCCCAATGTTCCCACGGGTTTGGGGCAGTCCGAATGTCCCCATGGTTTTGGGGCAGTCCCAATGTCCCCTGGGTTTTGGGCAGTCCGAATGTCCCCATGGTTTTGGGGCAGTCCCAATGTCGCCATGGGTTTGCGGCACTCCCAATGTCCCAATGGGTTTGGGGCCATACCAATGTCCCCATGGGTATAAGGCAGTCCCAATATCCCCGTGGGTTTGCGGCAGTCCCAATGTCCCCATAGGTTTGGGGCAGTCCCAGTGTCCCCTGGGTTTGGGGCAGTCCCAATGTCCCCCTGGGTTTGGGGCAGTCCCAATGTCCCCTGGGTTTGGGGCAGTCCCAATGTCCCCCTGGGTTTGGGGCAGTCCCAATGTCCCCTGGGTTTGGGGCAGTCCCAATATCCCCGTTTGTTTTGGGCAGTCCTAATGTCCCCATGGGTTTGGGGCAGTCCCAATATCCCCTCGGTTTGGGGCAGTCCCAGTGTCCCCATGGGTTTGGGGCAGTCCCAATGTCGCAATGGGTTTGGGGCAGTCCCAATGTCCCTGTGGGTTTGGGGCTGTCCCAATATCCCCATGGGTTTGGGGCAGTCCCAATGTCCCCTGGGATTTGGGCTGTCCCAGTGTCCCCATGGGTTTTGGGCAGTCCCAATGTCCCATGGGTTTGGGGCAGCCCAGTGTCCCCTGTGTTTGGGGCAGTCAAAATGTCCCGCTGGGTTTGGGGCAGTCCCAGTGTCCCCATGGGTTTGGGGCAGTCCCAGTGTCCACGTGGGTTTGGGGCAGTCCCAATGTCCCCTGGGTTTGGGGCAGTCCCAATGTCCCATGGGTTTGGGGCAGTCCCAGTGTCCCCATGGGTTTGGGGCAGTCCCAGTGTCCCCGTGGGTTTGGGGCAGTCCCAATGTCCCATGGGTTTGGGGCAGTCCCAGTGTCCCCGTGGGTTTGGGGCAGTCCCAATGTCCCCTGGGTTACGGGCAGTCCCAATGTCCCCATGGGTTTGTGGCAGTCCCAATGTCCCCTGGGTTTGGGGCAGACCCAGTGTCCCCATGTGTTTGGGGCAGTCCCAGTGTCCCATGGCTTTGGGGCATTCCCAATGTCCCCCTGGGTTTGGGGCAGTCCCAATGTCCCCTGGGTTTGGGGCACTCCCAATGTCCCAATGGGTTTGGGGCCGTCCCAATGTCCCCTTGGGATTGGGGCATTCCCAGTGTCCCCTTGGGTTTGGGGCAGTCCCAATGTCCCCTGGGTTTGGGCCAGTCCCATTGTCCCTATGGGTTTGGGGCAGTCCCAATGTCCCCCTGAGGATTTGGCTCAGTCCCAATGTCCCCTGTGGATTTGGGGCATTCCCAGTGTCCCCATGGGTTTGCGGCTGTCCAAATTTCCCGTGGGTTTGGAACACTCCCAATGTCCCCATAGGTTTGGGGCACTCCCAATGTCCCCGTGGGTTTGGGGCAGTCCCAGTGTCCCTATAGGATTGGGGCAGTCCCAATTTCCCCCTGGGTTTGGGGCAGTCCCAATGTCCCCCTGGGTTTTGGGCAGTCCCAGTGTCCCCTGGGTTTGGGGCAGTCCCAATGTCCCCTTGGGATTGGGGCAGTCCCAGTTTCACCGTGGGTTTGGGGCAGTCCCAATGTCCCCTGGGTATGGGGCAGTCCCAGTGTCCCCATGGGTTTGGGGAAGTTACAATGTCCCCTGGGTATGGGGCAGTCCCAGTGTCCCCATGGGTTTGGGGCAGTCCCAATGTCCCCTGGGTTTGGGGCATTCCCAATGTCCCCATGGGTTTGAGGCAGTCCCAATGTCCCCTGTGGATTTGGGGCAGTCCCAGTGTCCCCTGTGTTAGGGGCAGTCCCATTGACCCCATGGGTTTGGGGCAGTCTCAGTGTCCCCTGGGTTTTGGGCAGTCCCAATATCCCCTGGTTTTGGGGCAGTCCCACTGTCCCCTGGGTTTTGGGCAGTCCCAATATCCCCATGGGTTTGGGGCAGTCCCAATGTCCCCATGGTTTTGGGGCAGTCCCAATGTCCCCATGGGTTTGGAGCATTCCCAATGTCCCAATGGGTTTGGGACAGTCCCAATGTCCCCATGGGTATAAGGCAGTCCCAATATCCCCGTGGGTTTGGGGCAGTCCCAGTGTCCCCTGGGTTTTGGGCAGTCCCAATGTCCCCTGGGTTTGGGGCAGTCCGAATGTCCCCCTGGGTTTGGGGCAGTCCCAATGTCCCCATGGTTTTGGGGCAGTCCCAATGTCCCCATGGGTTTGGGGCAGTCCCAATATCCCCATGGGTTTGGGGCAGTCCCAATGTCCCCACGGTTTGGGGCAATCCCAATGTCCACTGGGTTTGGGGCAGTCCCAATGTCCCCCTGGGTTTGGGGCAGTCCCAATGTCCCCTGGGTTTGGGGCAGTCCCATTGTCCCCATGGGTGTAAGGCAGTCCCAATATCCCCATGAGTTTGGGGCATTCCCAGTGTCCCCATGGGTTTGGGGCAGTCCCAATGTCCCCATGGGTTTTGGGGCAGTCCCAATGTCCCCCTGGGTTTGGGGCAAGCCCAATGTCCCCAAGGTTTTGGGTCAGTCCCAATGTCCCCATGGGTTTTGGGCAGTCCCAGTGTCCCCTGGGTTTGGGGCAGTCCCAGTGTCCCCTTGGGATTGGGGCAGTCCCAGTTTCACCGTGGGTTTGGGGCAGTCCCAAGGTCCCCATAGGTTTGGGGCAGTCCCAATGTCCCCATGGGTTTGAGGCAGTCCCAATGTCCCCTGTGGATTTGGGGCAGTCCCAGTGTCCCCATGGGTTTGGGGCAGTCCCAGTGTCCCCATGGGTTTGGGCAGTCCCAATGTCCCCTGGGTTTGGGGCAGCCCCAGTGTCCCCATAGGTTTGGGGCAGTCCCAATGTCCCCTGGGTTTGGGGCAGTCCCAATGTCCCATGGGTTTTCGGCAGCCCCAGTGTCCCCTGGGTTTGGGGCAGTCAAAATGTCTCCTGGGATTCGGGCAGTCTCAATTTCCCCATGGGTATAAGGCAGTCCCAATATCCCCGTGGGTTTGGGGCAGTCCCAGTGTCCACTGGGTTTTGGGCAGTCCCAATGTCCCCTATGTTTGGGGCAGTCCCAATGTCGCCTGGGTTTGGGGCAGTCCCAA
>NW_024966352.1:0-1462 GCF_019238085.1 Lagopus leucura
TTCCTCTCCTCCCTGCCCTCTCCTCTCACAGCTTGCTCACCCGCTTACTTGCACGACAGCCACGGCTGCTGCAGCATTCTTTCAGCTCCTCCTTGGAAACTTCTCACAGCTCCAGAGATAGGGGATAACACCAGCAATTCACTCACTGCAACAGAGACACTCCTGTGGTTACAGAGGCTCTTGGGGGCCCTAGCTCGTTTCACAACCGCTCCCTTCAGAACGCAAGGACGGGGATTTCAGCCCAACAAACGCCCGGCTAAGGTATGGCGTGGGATAACTTATCTTTGCAGGACAGCAGGGTCAGGTCACCGTTGCCTCCACACACTCCAGGGATGACAAGTGCATGACGGGGACAGGGCGACTCACGGAAAAATAACAGGGGACAGCAGACACACAGTGCAAGAAAGGAGGAGCAACCGTGAGCTATCAACTCTGGCCAGTACCGTTCTTCTCCTCCCTGCCCTCTCCTCTCACGCCTTGCTCACCTGCTCACTTGCATGACAACCCCGGCGGCTGATGCATTCCAGACACTCATCCTGGTGACCTCTTCTCCAAACTCCCAGGCACGGGCCAGCAACGGACACTGCAGCACTGCAATGACGACACGACTGCGGTTGCACAAGCTGATGCAGGCCGTAGCTCAGAACACACCAGCTCCCTTGACCACAGAGCTAAGGACATGTCAGCAAATGCTGAACTAGCACGGCATCGCTTGGCTTAACTGAGCTTTCCAGCACGGCAGAGCCAGGACTCCAGTTCCTTCACACAGGACCCGGAGGACAAGGGCACGATGCGGGCAGCTCAACCCAAGGCCTGCCGCCACGCTGCAAGAGACACAGAAAGCAACAAGGGAGTAGCAGCCACCATCCAGCCCTAGGGGCAGCCCTGGGCTTCACCTCCCTGCCCTCTCCACCTGGACCCTGCTCACCGCATTACTGCCACGACACCCATGGCTCAGGCACCACTTTTCACGTCCACCCTGACAACTCGGCTCTCAAATCCAGACGCAGCCGCCAACACCAGCAATCTCACCACTGTAACACGGACACGACTGGGTGTGCAGGAGCAACTCTGCATTGCACTCACTCACAAAACAGCTCCCTTCAAAGGAGGAGGGCTGACACTTGACTCCCCTGGAAAACCAGCCTGGCATAAGGGTGGGTTGAAGGCACCTTCCCAGCACAGCAGTGTCAGGTCTCCAATCTCCTTCCTGCTGGAGGCACACGACATGCACTTGCAGCAAACACGCCGCCAATTCGTGGCCATCTGCCAGGCTGCAACACACACAAAAAGCAACAAAGGAGGAGCAGCCACCGTCCATCACGAGGGCCTGATCCATTCCTCTCCTCCCTGCCCTCTCCTCTCACAGCTTGCTCACCCGCTTACTTGCACGACAGCCACGGCTGCTGCAGCATTCTTTCAGCTCCTCCTTGGAAACTTCTCACAGCTCCAGAGATAGGGG
>NW_024966353.1:0-1559 GCF_019238085.1 Lagopus leucura
CTGTACATGGCAATTCTGTGGCCGAGGCCGCCCTGTAGCCAGGGCTTGGGCCTGTCCCTGCGTGGCCGCTTGTTCTGCTGGCGGCGTGACGGCCCTGTACTCAGGGTGCGTGTCACAATCTGTGGAGCCCTGTGTCCCCGTAGCGGCCCGCCCCCCTGTAATCAGGTCTGGGGCGGCTGCTTTAGCCAGCCAGTTGGTGGGAATGACCCCTCCCTGTCCCGTCAGAGGGTGCAGGTTGAGGTGCTGCTTGTAGCTGGGGCGACCTCCCCGCTCGGCGGGTCGAGGTTGTTCCCTGGGTTTGCAAAGGCGTGGTGTTGTGCTGCAGCCGGGCGGGCCAGCCTGTAGCTCAGGCGTTGGTGGGAGCCGCGTGCTCCGTGGGGCTTCTTGGCGATGCTGAGGTGTTGGGCACCGTCCTGTAGACAGGGCTGTGTGTGCCCCGTGTGTTTGGTGAGCTGTGTTCTGAGAGAAGACCCCCTGTAGTCAGGCGGGTATGTGACCCCGGCCTTTCAGAGGCTCGGGCTGAGAGAGGTGAGGTTGGGCTTGCGCCCTCCCTGCAATTGGGGCTGGGATCCCGATGGTGGCCTTTGGCCGTGCCACCCCGCTGCCTGGCTGCTGAGTGTCGTTCCTGCTGCTGGGGGGGAAACCGAGCTCTGTGGCTCCGTGGGTGTCGTCGCCCCGCCTGTAATCAGGGTCTGGGTGCGTGAGCCTTTGAGCTCTGCTGGCAGCCTGTGTGGGGCGACCCCCCCGTTAGTGGGGTATGGGTCAAGGTGCCCCGGTGTGGGAGAGAAGGAGCCTCCCTCTGCCTGTGGAGCAAGGCTGCCCTGTAAGTCAGGGATTGGCCGTGCCTTGGAGTCCCAGGCCCTTTGCAATGGTGGCAGCGTCAGGGGACCCCTGTAAGCAGGGAAGGTGACCCTTTGGTTGCTGCTTTTGGTGTGCCCAGCTCCATTTGCCCAGTCTGCCCGCCTCTGTGACCCTCCGCAGCACCGGCTGGAGCTCCGCAGCGCATCGGCCTGGGTGAGAATAGCTGCTCTCAGTGGTTTTGGCTGGGAGGAATTGGGTACGGGGGGGTGTAAGGGCTTCTGGGGCTGGGTGGTTGCGTGCCGAGCTCCCTCTGGATGTTGGGTTTCCTGTGTCTTTTGGGTGGTGGGGTTGTTGCCCCTCAGGTCCAATGGGACCCTTCATTTTTCAGGAGCTGCTGCAGAAGAAAGAAGAAGCAGTGAGTGGGGCTCCGGGAGGCAACAGCGAGTGGGACTCCGGGAGGCAACAGCAAGCAAGAGGAGGAAGCAGAAGCCTGTGGATGGGGGAGAAGGAGAGAGGCTCTCTGGGCAAAAGCACCTCCCTGTTAGCGGGGACACAGTCACATTTCAGTAGAGCGCTGCCGGCACCTTGGTGACCAGGCCGGTTCTGAGCTGGGCGACCTCCCTGTAAGCAGGGCTCGGGTCTTTGCTGTAGTTGGCCTTTTGCCTTATTGCTCCTTTGGCTGCCTGGGGTGCGTGGCCCCCCGTACAGAGGGCAAGAGCCACCTCCCCGCACCTGAGTGGGAAATGGAGCTCGCTGGA
>NW_024966354.1:0-1656 GCF_019238085.1 Lagopus leucura
CCCTGCTGATTAACCTACAGAGACTGTGCAGAAGAAACAACCAGGAAAGCAGCTGTCAGAATATCTCACATTAAGAGCAAGACTTCTGTTTCTCAGCATCAATGCTAATGAATACCAAGAGCTTTCTTTAAATCTGCTGTTTGCCATTTGTCTTCTAAGATGCTTGTAAGGATCACGCATTGTGTTGTACTGCAAGACAGCTCAAGTGGGAAAGCACACAGAAGCATTGAAGAAAGTGATTTTAGAAGGAAAAGAGAGAGTAGGGAGAAAGATTTAAGTTACTCTGTGCAGCTTGTCAGTGTGTGGACCTAACAGCAGCAGCCAAACTTTCAGCTGTATGTTCTCGTAGAGCATCCCTGGCTTCCCAGAAAGATACTGGTAGCCACATTTGCCATATTCTTACATCAGTCCAGAAGTCTGTTGTCTCCTCAACAGTAAAAGCATATGTCAAGTATCTTGGTGGAGATCTTGATTTGATCAAGGTGTCTGATCAAGGTAAAGCTAATGGAGGAAGATGCTCACCTGCTCCATCTCCAAAGAACGGGCTGGATTTGGAGTGGAAGAGAACATCTGAGTGGTTCAAGATGAATTCCACAACGGCCAGCTGCATCTGCACCTCCATGAAGGCAGCTCTTCTGCTGATGCAGGCAGACTCACTCTGCTGTGACCTGAAGAAAAAACAGATGAAGTAAAACTGCCAACAGACAAAAGACTGGGAAGGCAACTCTGGCTGTGCAAAATATGTTGATTTTGGAGGGGAGGGTCTACAAAGGCTGCATGTGTTTATTTTGAGGTTTCTTTTCAACACTGTTTGCAAGATGTCAAGCATGAGTCCACTCTGATGTTCTTTTCTTATCTGGCCTCACATCCTGCTTTCCTGCACTGCTATACAATGGGTAACCCTTATCTTGCCCTCTCTTAACTCACGCAAGCAGGAGAGCATGCAGAAAGCAGCTTACATCTTTTACGCCCTATAACTCGACACTTATCTCTTTCTCCCCTGGTTCCTCATTGGCTGAGTACTTCAGGTTCACAATCTTCCTGACGCTCAACTAAACCTATGGATACTGGATGAACATCAATTGTTGCTGGCTAAGCATATATCGCTAATTAGTTAACTTCTCACACTTGCTCACTCAACACCCAGTCCTTGTTTCTGGACTTCTGCTCGTCCCTGCATAGAGATAAGCTTGGAAGGAGGACAAGGGGGAGTATCTTGATGCCTGCCTGTTGCATCCCAACCTACCCACAGAGCCAGGCAAGCCAGCCTTGCATAGAGGCCCTGGCTTCTTTGATGGTTAAGTCTGTTTTTCTTTTGCTGAGGGTCTCTTATCCAAACAAAATAGCCCTACAACATGATTTCTAGTCCATAATACTATACCTACACTCTTTGGAACATTTAAGAGCTATTGCAGTTTTGCAAGCAAGAATTAATCACACAATTCAGCAACTGTATTTCTAAAGTAGGTTACTAACATATATGGTATTTCTTCTTTTTCACATCAGCTATTTCTAAGGACAAGTTACTAAACACAAGTACATTGTGCTCTGCTTCTTCAGATCAATTCCCTCCTCTTAATATCTAATGCAGGAACAACATTCCATTCCTACAGCCTTGAGCAGGGATGTCTCTTGATGTCACACCTGCACAGAGAT
>NW_024966355.1:0-2362 GCF_019238085.1 Lagopus leucura
TGGGGTTGGGGACGCTTTTGGGGACGCTATGAGGTTAGGGGCGCTGTGGGATTGGGGATGCCAGGATTGGGGATGCTGTGGGACTGGGGATGCTGTGGGGTTGGGGCAGTGTAGGGTTGGAACAGTATTGGATTGGGGACGATGCTGGGGTTGGGGATGTCCAGGGTTGGGGACAGGATTGGTTGGGGACACTGTGGGGTTGGGGACACTGGGGCCGGAGATGCCAGGTTTGAGGACACTGTGGGGTTAGAGATGGTGTGGGGTTGGGCACGCCAGAGTTGGGGACAGTATTGGGGTTGGGGACAACATGGAGGTTGGGAACAGTGTGGGAGTTGGAGGCGCTGTGGGCTGGGGGTCATTACTGGGCTTGAGGATGGCATCGGGTTGGGGACGCTGTTAGGTTAGGGACAGCGTTGGGGTTGGGGACGCTGTGGGGTTGGGGACGCCGCGGTTGGGACGCAGCGCCCCCCAGCAGCGCCGCCCCACAGTGTGCGCAGGGACGCTGAACGGGCTGAGCGTGACAGGCGACGCACAGCACCAGTACCGAACGCTGCACAAGATGTACAACAACTGCGAGATCGTGATGGGCAACCTGGAGATCGTCCTCATCGACCACACGCAGGACCTTTCCTTCCTGCAGGTGGGGGGGGAGGGGGACGACAATCCACAACCAGCCACCCGCCCACCATCCGCTGTGGGGGGCGCATGTCCCCATCCCATCCCATCTCCATCCCCACCCCATCCCACCCCATCCCATCCCACCCCATCCCATTCACCCCATCCCATCCCATCCCATCCCTGCAGACCATCCGGGAGGTGACGGGTTACATCCTGATTGCCATGAACGTTTTCTCCACGCTGCCTCTGCGCAACCTGCGCGTCATCCGCGGGACGCAGTTCTACGAGGAGAAATACGCGCTCTTCGTGCTGCTCAACTACAACCCCAACGCCACGCACGCGCTGCGCCAGCTGGGCCTCAACCGCCTCACAGGTGGGGCCGCGTCCCTGGCACCCCCGGCACTGCCTGCTGCCACCCCCCCCCCCCAAAATGTCCCTGTCCTGCAGTGGGGCTGTGCCCCACGGCTCCCATCGCAGTGCGGTGCCATCCGGGTTCCCATCCTGAATCAGTGCCACTCCCAGTGCCCTGTGGTCCCCCATCCCAACGATCCCCATTCCACAGCAGTGCCATCTCCCTGTACCCCATTGCTCCCTTCCCTGTGGTCCCCCATCCCCTTTTACCCCACTGTCCCCCGTCCCAGAGCAGTGCCGTGTCCCTGTTGTCCCCATCCCTGTGGTCCCCATCCCAGAGCGGTGCCATCCCCCGGTACCCCACTGTCCCCATCCCAAGGTGATGCTGTGCCCCATGGTCCCCATCCTGGAGCAGTGCTGTTCCCCACTGTCCCCTCCCTGTTACGATGCCACCCCCCATTCCGCCGTCCCCACACAATGACGTTTTCCCCCCTCTGCCCACCCCAGGGCTCCGCCATCCCTGTGCTCCACTTTCCCTACCCCGGAGTGGAGCCACGTCCCCACAGTGCCCCCATAACGAAGCAGCGCCATCCTCCATGCCACCCCCCCCCCCCAGCGGTGCCACCCCATAGAGCTGGGGGGGCCGCAGCCCAACGCCCACCGCTCTGCTCCCACAGAGATCCTGGCGGGCGGTGTTTACATCGAGAAGAATGAGCAGCTGTGCCACGTGGACACGGTGGAGTGGAGGGACATCATGCGGGACCCCCGGCTGGAGCCCGTGGTGGGGGACAACGGCAGAGCGTGTGCGTGGGGCGCCGCACCCACTGAGCCCCCACCCCATGCAGACCCCACACAGACCCCACACCCCCCAGTGACCCCACACTGATCCCCCTCCCCACGCTGACCCCACACCCCATACAGACCCAACCCTAACCCTAACCCCACCCCCCTCAACCCCCCCCCCCCACCGACCCCCTGTGCTCTGTCCCACAGGCGCCCCGTGCCACGAGAGCTGCGGTGGGCACTGCTGGGGGCCGGGACCCGATGATTGCCAGCAGTGTGGGTACCGGGGGGTTTAGGGGGGGGGTCTACAGGGGGGTTTCTGTGGTGCTGCCCCCCGCCCCGCTCACTGCTCTCCCTGCAGTGACGAAGACCATCTGTGCGCCGCAGTGCAATGGGCGCTGCTTCGGGCGGGCGCCCAACGAGTGCTGCCATGAGGAGTGCGCGGGGGGCTGCACCGGACCCCTGCAGACCCACTGCTTCGTACGTAAACCCCCCCCCACTGCCCGTCCGTCCCTCCTTCTGTTTGTCCGACCTCTGTGTCCGTCTGTCTGTCTGTCTGTCTGCCCCTCTGCGCATTTGGGGTCTCGTCCCTGTGCCACCCCCCCCCCCC
>NW_024966355.1:2462-11148 GCF_019238085.1 Lagopus leucura
GGGGGGGGGGGGGGGGGGGGGGGGGGTCTGTCTGTGTGTCCGTCCTTCTGTCCATCTGTGGGGAGGGCTCCCACCTGTGCGCTGAGGGTGGACGCTGTGTGGGCTGGGCAGTGTCTGTCCGTCCCTCTGTCCGTCCCTCTGTCCATCTACCTGTCTGTCTCTGTCCTTCCTCCTGCCCGCTCTGTCCATCCTTCTGTCTCCCCATCCCTCTGTCCATCTGTCTGCCTGTCCCTTTGTCCTTCCTTCTGTCTGTCCTTCTGTCCCTCCATCCCTTTGCCTATTCCTCCATCCTTCTGTCCCTCTGCCCATTCATCTGTCCGTCTGTCTGTCCCCTTGACCTTTTTTCTGTCCATCCTTCTGTCCCTCTGTCCACGCATCCCTTTGTTCTTCCTTCTATCCATTCTATCCATCCCTCTGCCCGTCTCCCTGTCTGTCTGTCCCTTTGTCCTTCTGTTCCATTCCATCCATCCCTCTCTCCCTCCCTCCCCATTTCCCCCTCGTCCCTCTGTCCGTCCGCCCACCCAATGCCCCGTTGCCCCCCAGGCGTGCCGACACTTCAATGACAGCGGTGCCTGCGTCCCTCTGTGCCCTCAGCCGCTCATCTACAACAAGCTGACCTTCCAGCTGGAGCCCAACCCCGACACCAAGTACCAATATGGCAGCGTCTGCGTGCGGAGCTGCCCCCGTGAGCAGGGTGGGGGGTGGGGGGGGGGGGGGGGGGGGGGGCCTGAGGGGGGGTCTGAGGGAGCCCCCACCTCCCGCCGCAGATAACTTCGTGGTGGATCAGAGCTCGTGCGTGCGCGCCTGCCCCAGCAGCAAGATGGAAGTGGAGAAGAATGGGCTGAAAATGTGCGAGCCGTGCGCCGGGCTGTGCCCCAAAGGTGTGGGGAAATGTGGGGCTGGGGGGGGGGGGGGGGGGGGGGGGGGGGGGGGGGGGGGGGGGGGGGGGGCCCCCCCCCCCCTGGGGCCCCCCCCCCCCCCCCCCCCCCCCCCCCCGGGCGGATTGGGGCAGGGGGGGGGGGGGTGGGATGCGCCGCCCTCATGTGTGCCCCCCCCCCAACGCAGCCTGTGAGGGCACCGGCGCCGGCAGCCATTACCAAACGGTGGATTCCAGCAACATCGACAGCTTTGTGAACTGCACCAAGATCCTGGGCAACCTGGACTTCCTCATCACCGGCCTGGAGGGGTGAGCTGGGGGCAGGGGGGGCTTTGTGGTCCCCATCCCCCCCACCTACTGACGGCCACGGCCTGCAGGGACCCCTGGCGCAACATCTCAGCGCTGGACCCTGAGAAGCTGAATGTGTTCCGCACGGTGCGGGAGATCACAGGTAGGAGCGGAGCTGGGGGCTGGGGGCTGGGACCCCCGCGCAGCCCCTGACCCCCCACCCCCCTCAGGGTACCTCAACATCCAGTCCTGGCCGAAGCACATGCACAACTTCAGCGTCTTCTCCAACCTGGAGACCATTGGCGGGCGCAGTCTGTACAAGTGAGCCCCCCCCCGTTGGTCCCCATGTCCCTCCTCTGCTCATCCCCCCTGCCTCTGGCCTTCCCCCATTCCTTCATCCCACGTTTTCCCTCTGTGTCCCTCAGCCGTTCGTCCCCCAGCTCCCCTTTGCCATCCCACACCCTGCTGCAGTCCCCTCTGTCCCCATGTCCCAACATCCCTCAGCCGTGCGCCCCCTTCTTCCGCACCCCCCATCCCACTGCTGCCCCTCTGTCCCTCCTTCACACATCTTCCATCAGTTGCTGACAACACCCTCCGCCCCATTCTTGCACCTCATCCCCCCGCCTCCCCCCATCCCCTCACCCCGCCGCAGTCCCTCTCCATCCCGTATCCCTTTGCCGTTCCTCCCCCCGACCTCTCCTGCCCCCCCAGCCGGGGTTTCTCGCTCCTCATCATGAAAAACGACAACGTGACGTCGCTGGGGCTGCGTTCGCTGCGGGAGGTGAGCGCGGGTCGGGTTTACATCACGGAGAACCGCCGGCTGTGCTACCTGCACACGGTGCAGTGGGCAGCGCTGTCCCGGCGCCGCGCCGACCTCGACATCCGCAACAACAAACCGCGCGGCAAATGCCGTGAGTGAGGGGCGTGGGGGGCGGGCTGGGGTGCGATGGGGGTCTGGGGCTGCGCGCTCAGCCCCCCTCCCCCGCCCCCCGTTCCTGTAGAGCAAGAGGGGAAGGTGTGCGACCCGCTGTGCTCTGCTGACGGCTGCTGGGGGCCCGGCCCCGCGCAGTGCCTGTCCTGCCGACACTACAGCCGGCGCGGGGTCTGCGTGGAGTCCTGCAGCTTCACCCAGGGGTGAGGGGGGATGGGGGGCGGTGGGGGCCGTGGGGGTGGTGGGTGCGATGGACCCTGCAGGGGGCGTCGGGGTGTGATGGAGCCTGTGGGGGGCGATGGGATCAGATGGAGTCCATGGAGAGCACGGGGATGTGGTGGAGCCCATGAGGGGCATCGGGGTGGGAGGGACCCCTTGGGGGGGGATTTGGAATGGGATCGACCCGACAAAAGGCTTTGGGAGTGGATGGACCCCATGGGTGGCACTGGGGTGTGATGGACCCCTTAAAAAGCGTCGGGTGGGACAGACCCCAAAGGCTGGGCCGTCCCATGGGGGGTTCTCAGCGCCGCCCCCCACCCCGTCCCACAGTGAGACACGGGAGTTCGCCGAAGGGACCGAATGCTTCGAGTGCCACCCGGAGTGCGAGCGCGTGGAGGGCGGCATCACCTGCAACGGCTCAGTATGGCACAGAGGGGGGGGGGCAGCAGGGGCATCCCATGGGTGCTCAACCCCCCCTGCCCTGTAGGGCGCTGACACCTGCACCCGCTGTGCCCACTATCGTGACGGACCCCACTGCGTGGAGCGCTGCCCCGAAGGCATCCTGGGCGAGCGCGGCCCCATCTACAAATACCCAGACAGCAGCCGGGAGTGCAGGCCCTGCCATGAGAACTGCACCCGTGGGTGTGTGGGGGGAGCAGGGGCAGTGGGGGCGATGGGGGGGAATGGGGGCAATGGGGGCAATGGGGAGAAAAGGGGGCAGCGGGGGGGAATGGGGTGAAATGGGGGAAACAGCAGAGAATGGGATGTGGTGGGGCAATGGGGAGAAGTGGGGGCAGTGGGGAGAAATGGGGGCAGCGGAGGGGAATGGAGGAGAATGGGAAGCTGTCAGAGCAATGGGAGGCTGCGCGTGGTGCACGGCTCACCCCCCCCTGCTCCCCCCCCTCCCCAGGTGCACAGGGCCATTGCTGCGGGACTGTCTGGGGGACGCGCTGCCCAGTGCCAGGTATGGGGTCTCCAGGGGGCTTGGGGGGGTCCCTCAGCTTCGTTGTGCTGTGCTGTGCCACTTGGGGCTGTTCCCTGCCCGTGTGTGCCCCCCTCCTGGCCGTGCTGTCTTCCTGCTGTGGGGCACGGCCGTGGGCAATGCGTGGGGCGGATGGCGCCTGAGCTGAGCCCCGTCCCCCCACCCAGGAGAGCCCCCACAGTGATCGCAGTGCTGGTGGTTGGGGGGCTCTTCCTCTCCTGCTCCTGCGTCCTGCTCTCCCTGCTCTATTGGCGTGGCAAGAAGATCCAGAAGAAGCGGGCGATGCGGCGCTACCTGGAGCGGGGTGAGGTGAGTGGGGGGTCCGGCGGGCAGGGGGTGCCCCCTCCATCCGTCCCCTCCATCCGTCCCCTCCATCCATCCCCTCCATCCGTCCCCTCCATCCGTCCCCTCCATCCGTCCCCTCCTGCACCCATCTGTGTCTGCTGCCCCATCCGTCCCCATCCATCCTCATCCCTGCCGGCTTCTGCTCCGTTTTTCCCCATCCTCCTTTTCTCTGTCCCCATCTCTGTCCCCACTCCCCCTGCAGAGCCTGGAGCCGCTGGACCCCAGTGAGAAGGCCAACAAGGTGCTGGCTCGCATCTTCAAGGAGACGGAGCTGAAGCGGCTGAAGGTGTTGGGCTCGGGCGTTTTTGGCACCGTGCACAAGGTGAGGGGGGCTCGGTGGCGGGGGCTCAGTGGAGCCGGGGCAGCGCTCGCATCCCACCCCCATCTCATCCCCCTCCCATCCCACCCCGCAGGGCATCTGGATCCCGGACGGCGACTCCATCAAGATCCCAGTGAGCATCAAGGTGATCCAGGACTGGAGCGGGCAGCAGTCCTTCCATGCCGTCACTGATGTAAGTCCGGCGCTGTGCCCCCCCGCTGCCCACCACTCTCCTGACCCGATGCTGACCTTCCCCTGCCCCCCCAGCACATGCTGGCCATCGGCAGCCTGGACCACGCTTACATCGTACGGCTGCTGGGCATCTGCCCCGGCCCACAGCTGCAGTTGGTGACGCAGCTGCTGCCGCTGGGCTCCCTGCTCGACTACGTGCGCAAGAACCGCGGCAGCATCAGCCCGCAGCTGCTGCTCAACTGGTGCGTGCAGGTGGCCAAGGTGAGCGCTGGGCTGCGGCCGGGGGAGTGGGAGGGCCCCCTGTCGACCCCCCCCCCCGCTGACCCCCGCCCCGCACGCAGGGGATGTATTACCTGGAGGAGCACCGCATGGTGCACCGCAACCTGGCGGCGCGCAACGTGCTGCTCAAGTCGCCCAGCCAGGCACAGGTGGCCGATTTTGGCATCGCTGATCTGCTGTACCCCGACGACAAGAAATACTTCTACAACGAGGTCAAGGTGGGACCCCGCGTCGCTGCGACCCCCTGTCCCCAAACCCTGTGCCGTGGGTCCCCCCCAATCCCATCCCATAGAGCCGTTCCGATCCAGATGTTCTCAGTACCCGTGCGCCATGAGTCCCTGCTCTGCACGTTCCCTCCACCCCCAGCTCCGTCCCTGTGCCCCCCGGCCCCATATCCCCCAGCCCCTCCCCCCCTCCCCCTGCCCCCCAGCCATCACACCCCCAACCCCCCCTCTCCTTTCAGACACCCATTAAGTGGATGGCATTGGAAAGCATCCATTTCGGGAAGTACACGCATCAGAGTGACGTGTGGAGCTACGGTGAGCGCAGCCCCCCCAGCCCCCCATCAGTCCCCCCGCCACCCTGCGCTCACATTGCTGCCCCCCAGGAGTGACGCTGTGGGAGATGATGACCTTTGGGGCTGAGCCGTACGCCGGGATTCGCTTGCCAGAGGTTCCCGACCTGCTGGAGAAGGGCGAGCGGCTCCCACAGCCCCACATCTGCACCATCGACGTCTACATGGTGATGGTGAAATGTGAGTGGGGGATGCTGTCTTGGGGGGGGGGGGGGGGGGAGGGGCTGAGCTTGGCCCCCACCCTGCCATGACCTTCTCCGGTTGCTCCCAGGCTGGATGATCGACGAGAACATCCGCCCCACCTTCAAGGAGCTGGCCAACGAGTTCACCCGCATGGCGAGGGACCCCCCCCGCTACCTGGTCATCAAGGTGGGTGAGAGCCCCCCCTGCGCCCCCCCTGGGCCGGGATCCCGCAGCCCCTCACGTGCCCATCCCCACCGCAGGAGAGCGGGGCCGTGCCGCCCGCTGAGCCCCCCACCCTGAGCGACAAAGAGCTGGATGAGATGGAGACGCTGGAGCTGGAGGAGGAGGAGCTGGATGTGTCCTTCGGCCTCTGCCCCCCACGGCCACGGGGCAGCTGCACTCGGGTGAGCCCCCCCCTGCCCCCCACCCTGGGGCCCCTGCTGTGGTCTGGCTTCATCCTGGGCATGGGCAGAGTGTGGGTCTGGTGTCTCCCATGGCTCCCCCTGGGGGGGCAGAGCTGACCCTAACCCTAAGCCATCACCCTGGTGGGGACCCCCGTTCCATTACCGCTGTGGGATGGGCTGCCCCACTTGGTACCAACCCCCCCGTGTCCCCCCCCCCAGAGTCCCAGCCTGCTGAGCCCTCCAGCTGGATACATCCCCATGAACCAACCCGGCCTCAGCAGCCGCCAGGTACCTGGAGCAGGGGTGGGAGGGGGAAGGGGAGCACCGAGGGGGGAGCAAAGGGTTTGGGCTGCGCCGCGTTCCATGGCGTTGCAGTGGAATTCATTGCATTTCAGTTCCTTTTATTTCATTGCGTTGGGGTTGGGCTCAGGGGCTCAGGGGTCTGTGGGGCTGGAGCTCTGAGGCGGCGGCACTGAAGGGGAGGTAATGGAGCCCTTCCCCCTCCCCCCCCAATCGCTGCTATGTCCCACAGGGCACTGGGACGCGTCCGCCGCGCCGCAGCCGCCAGGAGTCTGTGGGGCGGACGGTGTCGGAGTCATCGGAGGGCCGGGGCACGGCCTCAGAGCTGGACCTGGCCGAGGGGCTGTCGCTGTCGGGAAGCCTCTGCCGCAGCCTGCGCTCACGGGGGGACAGCGCGTACCTGTCCCAGAGGGAGAGCTTCCCCCCCCCGCCCCCCAGCTCAGAGGGCAGCGAGGAGGATGCCAATGGCTACGTGACACCCAGCTGCGCCGGACGGGGTGAGGGTCCCAACTTGGGGGTCCCATTCCCGGTTGTGGGGGGTTCCTTCCCAGCAGGGTTTGGGCTGTGGGTGGGGGTCTCTCCTTGCAGGGCACTGGGGGGCTCCCTTGGGGTGGGGGTCTCAGCCCCAGAATTGAGTTTGGGGTTCTGCAGGGTTAGGGTTGGGGGTTTCGGCGTTTGTAGGGAGGGCTGGGTGGCCCCTTCCCCAAACCCCTTCCTCAACCCCCTTCCCCGGCACAACTGAGCCCCCCGGGACTCAGCCCCAGTCCTGCAGTAGATCTGTGGGGGCACAGCCGCTGTCTGACCTCCACTCCGCAGAACCAGAGCCCACGGGGGGCTCAGTACCGGAGCTGGAGGAGGAGTACGAGTACATGAACCGGCAGCCTGGCGCCCCCCTGCAAGCCCCCCCACCGCGGCCAGCCTCGCTGGAGGAACTGGGCTACGAATACATGGAAGTGGGCTCCGAGCTGGGCAGCCCCGCAGGGCCCTGCCCGGGCCGTGGGGAGGAGGAGGAGGACTACGAGTACATGAACAAGCAGCCGCGGCTGAGCCGCTCGCTGGGCAACGTGGTGGGGGGGCCAGGACCCCGGCACGAGGGCTGCCCCCCCCGGCACGACGGCTACACTGACATGCGGCCTGGGGAGCCCCCCCTGGCCCCAGCCGAGGAGCAGGGCTACGAGGAGATGGAGGCGGTGCTGGCCCCCCATGGTCCTCCCTGCCCTGGCTGCCGCAGCCCCCCCGGACCTCCCCCAGCCTGCATGAAGCCCCTGCGCAGCCTGGAGGCCTCGGACTGTGCCTTCGACAACCCCGACTACTGGCACAGCCGCCTCTTCACTAAGATGGACGCCCAGCGGACGTAGGGACTCCCTGCCCCCCCAGCTGTTTACACTGGATATGAAGGATCATCCCCCCCACTGCTGCTGGACGGAGGGCAAGAGACAAAGCTCCATGGGGGACATGAAGACGTGGGATTGGGGGGGGCAGCCCTGCCTGGGTGTGGGGCTGATCCCGAACCCCTCAGGCCCCATTGGGAGGGGGGGCTTGGACCCCTCCTCTGCACTGCCATGCCCCAGGGATATTCCCAGCGTTCCCCCTCCCCATAGTGCTCCCCACATGCAGGACTGCAGCAGCAGGCCCTGGCTGGGGTCAGGCTCCCTGCTTTTGGGCTGGGATGGGGGATTTGGCAGGGGGCTACCTGTGGGGTCGGGGTCCTCCCAGCTGCTGTGAGTGGGAGGCCCTGCATTTCTTTGCTTCCTGCAGGGGGTGGATTGAGGGTAAGCCCCGACTGCAGGCTGGGCTGCGTGCCCACGCCGCATGGCAACCCGGCCCCCCCGAGGGGCTCCGTGGGTCGGGACTGGGCCGCGCCCATGGGCCCCACAGAGGCCCTTTCACTGCGCTCCGAGCATCTCCCCGCTCCCAGGGAGGGAGTCGGCTCTCGTTTGTAAACGTGGAATAAATACAACTGGAAGAGAACGGGCTGCGAAGCTGTGGCTGCTGATGTGTGATGGGGGGAGGGAGGAAGGGGGCACGGGCTGGACCTGCGGGCGGAGCAGGGGGGCAAAGGCGAAGAGGAAGGGGCAGCCGGGGGCCGCCGTGCCAGGGCAGCGACCTGCGCGAGGCCGAACAGCGCCCGCTACACCCCTTACTTCCGCCATGCCGCACTCGCGCACCACTTCTGGCCCTACTTCCGGTTCTATCTCTCGCGAGAGCCGCGCCGCCTGCCGGGAGCTGGAGTCCGCGGCGGGGCCGGGCCGCGCGCGCTGCTGGGAGCCGTAGTCCGAGGGGGAGGGGACTCGGCTTCCCAGCGTGCGCCGCGCGGAGCCCGCGCTCCTGCTCTGCTCGCGCTCTCTCGCTCGCGCTCCCCGGGTTCCTCAGCGCGGCGGCGGCGGCGGGGGGGGCGGCAGCGGCGGCGGCGGGCACGGGGCCGGGTCCGACCATGTCGGGAGAGGAGGAGGCGGCCGAGCTGACCATCGCCGAGGACCTGGTGGTGACCAAGTACAAGATGGGGGGGGACATCGCCAACCGTGAGTGCAGGGCCGCGGGGCTGAGGGGGGCGGGGGGGTCGGGAGGCGGCGTTGGGCCGCGCGGGGCCGCGGTGGGGGGGGGGGGGGGGGGGGGGGGGGCCCCGCCCCCCCCCCGGGGCCCCGGGGGGGGGGGGGGGGGGGGGGAGGAGGAGGAGGAGGAGGAGGGGGGGAGGGCAGGGCCCGGCCGTGCTCCACGCGCTGCCCCGTCCCGCCCGATCTCTCTGGTTCCTACGGGTAGGAACGAGTGCAAGGCTCGGCCACGCGGCCCCGG
>NW_024966355.1:11248-24040 GCF_019238085.1 Lagopus leucura
CCCCCCCGCTGCTGTTTCGTCGTTTCTTTCCGCCGTCTCTTCGCTGTCCCGGCGGAGCTGACAGCCGCTCCCGCGGGCTCTGCACGACCCCGGGCCCTCCCGGTGCTCCCCAGCCCGCGGGATCCTCTCAGGAGGGGCTGGGGGCTCTCGGCCCATGGGGGACGGCAGTGTGGCCCTGCTTAGAGCGCGGCCCCAGGGTGGGACGGAGTCGCTGGGCTGTTGCTGCTGTCCACAACGAACCCGGAGGAGCTGCAGGGGTTTTGAGGCTCTGTGGAGCTGTGCTTTGGGACACGGAGCGGCTCAGAGGATTCCCTGCTTGGTGCTGCTGCTCTGACAAACCCCAGCTCTCCGTCTGCCCCCCTGCACAGCGCTTAATGCTTCCTGTTCTCACCTTTCAGTCCCCTGCCATCTACTAAAGCTCTTCTTTATAAGAACATTCCTTCTTATTCTGTCCCTCACCAATGTTTGAGACCTGTGAAAAGATCACGGAAACGATACGAATGCAGTGCTGGGGCAGCTGTGGGCTCCCAGTCCTTCCCCCCATTCTGCAGAGCACGAGGCACCCTGACACCCATCCTGGAGCCCAGCTCTAATTGCAGGCACCAGAATACGGCCCAGTATGGACGCAGCGCTGCCATGCAGCCACAGTTCTGCAGAGTAAGGGCGGTTTCCTCCTGGTCCCACGCAGCCCGCGGCGCTGCCCCTCTGCTCTTTGATGTGCTGTGCGTCTCCCAAGCAGTTTTCAAACCTGTTCCTGTAGCTCTGAGTGCTCTGGAAGGAATGTGGGAGAGCAGTGTTTCTTCTCAGCTCCTTTGCGTGCCAACCCTCTGTGTGAGGCTGCAGTGCTTCACCTGTGCACATCCCAGCACGCCTTGCTTTGCCCCTGCTTTGGTTCTCAAACAGCAATACGAATTCCAGTGGGTTCTCTGCCTACCTGCAGCTCTCGGTGCAAAGCTGAGTCCAGAACGATGCCCTCTGTCAGAAACAAAGGGGCTCGTGGTGAGTTTGCTGACCTGCTCCGTGTCTGTGCTGCTCTGCAGGGGTCCTGCGTGCCGTGGTCGAAGAGGCGAATTCGGGAGCATCGGTTCTGTGCTTGTGTGAGAAGGGAGACGCCATGATCATGGAGGAGACCGGCAAGATTTTCAAGAAGGAAAAAGAAATGAAAAAAGGTGAGGCCTTTGTCAGCTCACCAGGCTTTTCCATCTGGAGCGGCAGCAGCGCAGAAGCGACTCGTGCCGCCTGTGCTGTGAGCACCGCCGCTGAGCTGGGGCTGCCCTCCCTGCACTCAGAGCTCCTTATATTATAAATATTGGGCAGGCCGCCCTGAGCCGGGCGCTCAGCCTTGGAATCGGGGGACACTTGAGCGGTGTCACCAATTTGCGTTCTGCAGACTCGGGTCCCTTCTGCACTGCTGAGGATCCATTCCTTTGATGGCTGCTGGGGCAGGAGGGCCCACGTGCAGCGCTCCTCGTGCTTGTTCACCAGGGGCTGCTCAGCGGGGCGCCTTCCCTGCTTTACAAAGCTCAAACTCGGTGACGCTCCGCTGGCCGAGCTGCTGCCTGCACTCTGTGAGGCTGCCGGACTCCACGGGCTGTTTCTCTTTCTCCTTCGCAGGTATTGCCTTCCCAACGAGTATATCAGTAAATAACTGTGTCTGTCACTTCTCCCCCTTGAAGAGTGACCAAGACTACATCCTCAAAGATGGAGACTTGGTCAAAATGTAAGCGTCTCGGTTGTTTCTCATCAGCTTGCCCTTGGCACCTGGGCTTTGCATTCTAGTCCTGTTTGCCGCATTAAGTACTTCCTCGGCGTGCTAATTACAGAATGTAACAGCTAATCTAGTCAGGCTTTATTAAATATGCCTGCATCTTCGAATGCTTTGAGGAGTCACACCAGTTTCCCAAGCCGTTCCCGCCTGTAATTAAGGCTCTTTGTGTTGCAGTGACCTGGGAGTCCACGTCGATGGCTTCATAGCGAATGTAGCTCACAGTTTTGTCATAGATGCCTCCAAGGTAGGTTTTCCACGGGGCAGCACTTGAACAAGGGAGGGACCAAGGGACGGAGCACTGCATCCCTCATCTGCATCCCCCGCTCTGGATCTGCATCTCCGCCTGTAGGCAGCCAGGATGGCAGCCCTGCTGATGGGAGGGACGAGGACTCGCTCCCTACGAGCCTTCATTTCTCTGTTCTTTCAGGAAAGCCCCGTGTCGGGCCGTAAAGCCGATGTCATCAAGGCGGCTCATCTCTGCGCCGAGGCCGCGCTGCGTTTGGTAAAGCCTGGAAACCAGGTGAGGGGTGGCGTGAGCGAGTGAGGGGCTGCGCAGATGGGCTGTGCTAAAGCAAAGGGCCGTGACACCGCCTGAAGGACGGCCTGTCGGTGGCAATCTGCAGGCAGCTCGGCTCCTTTGCCGGGCGCTGCGTTGGGTGGCAGCCACCCAGATCCCTGTGGGACCCACAGGAGGAGCGGTGCTGCTCTTCCCCTCCTCCCTGGGGCGGCTGTGCCCTGTGTGCCCTGTGAGCTCTGTGCTGCTCACTGATGTCCCCTGCTCTCAGCCCCCCTCGCCCGCTGCTCAGCAGCCGTAGGCGCCGTGCTTCAGCCCCGTGTTGCGTTCCAGTAGCGTCCAGCACTGCTCCCCATGTTACCACCCAGAGGAATTGTGTGTGAAAAGGCACCGCGTGCAGAGCGGGAGGCTGAGCCGACCTCGTGCTCCACGTTATTTTTGTTGAGGGGGGATTAAAAATGGAAGCCTGCCACCGTTCCTCCTCTGTTTGGAGCCGTTAGGGCTCCGCTTGGTTTTATCACCAAACACTGCCAGGTGAAAATTAACAGTTGTGCTTCTGGCTCGAGTCCTCAACCCTTAACGTGTTTCCATGTGTTCTCCATGCAGAATACACAAGTGACAGACGCGTGGAACAAAATCGCCCACTCGTTTCACTGCACGCCCATTGAAGGTAAGGGCTGGGGAGCAGCTGGTGCAGAGCAGCAATGTTTTCATCACACTCTCAATCCTCAGCTGCCCTATTCAAACTCTGGGGAGCATTTCCTGACTATTGGCCACAGAATCACAGCACGGCTGGGTTGGAAGGGAGCTCGAGGACCACGGAGCCCCGACCCCCCTGTGCCACGCAGGGCCACCAAGCTCCCCGTCCCACAGCAGGGCCCCATCCAGCCTCCAACCCCTCCAGGGATGGACGGGGCATCGCAGCCCCTCTGGCAGCCGTTCAGCCCCTCGCCGCTCTCACAGCGCAGCGCTTCCCCGACACCCGGCCTCCAGCTGCCCTCCCTCAGCCTCGTTTCCCCTCGTCCTGCTCTCATCTCCCCTCGCACGGAGCTGCCTCCCCTCCTGGCTGCAGGCTTCCTTTAGGCACTGCAGGCTGCACTCAGCTCACCCCCAGCTTCTCTTCTCCAGCTTGTTTGCAGTGCAGGCTCCATCACAAAAGATGCCCACAGATGTTTTTTCCTCCTTTACAACGAGAAACCGATTCCTGTTGTCTTCACAGCGCTGACAACGGCTGGGTGGGGAGGCCTGGGGCAGCTCCTCGTTGAACGCTGAGCTCTTGTTTGAGAGCTGGGGGGACTCAGTGATGCTGCCTTTCTCCTACGAGTGACGGCACTGGTCAGCACAGAGCTGCCTGCTGTTCGCTGCATTTCCTGCAGTGCTGTAAAGCTGGCTCAGTGTCTTTGCTCTCCTTCGCCCAGTCCTGGCACGTCAGCTCCTGTTCTTGTGTGGGATGGCTTTGTGGGCCTCCTCAGTGCTGTGCTCCTTTCTCTCATGCCGTGAGCTGCAGTGAGGAGGCGGCTGCTCGTGCTGTCAAGGGATTTTGAGCAGCACTGTTTTGGAAACAGCTGAGTGCCGTAATTATGCAGGCAGTGGCAGCAGCTTTAGGCCCCAGCTGATGGAAACAAGCAGAGCTGCTGGAGGGGGGCTCACGCTGTCCATCCTGAGTGGGGACAGAAGTATCTGTGCTGGGCTCCAGTTCGGAGGTGGACTGTAGAACAGAAAGGAGAATTCAGCCCACAGATGTGCTTGGAGTGCTGTGCAGCTGTGGTGCTGCTGACAGGAGCTGAAGTCTCCGTTAATTTGACACCCAGGTTCTCCTCCAAAATGCGTTCCAAGCTGCTTTGTTAAGCAGCAGCTCCTCCATGGCTGCTTGCAGCTTCTCCCGCTGAGGAGAGGAAGCATCCCTGAAGTCAGGGAGGGCCTTGGGAGCTCCATGTCTGCAGCAGAGTGAAGCTGAGGAAGCGCTCACTGTTGGCTCAACAGTTGGCCCCAGCTGAAGGCTGCAGCCCTGAGTGCTGAGGCGTTAACGATGCAGGCCCCGTGTAGCTGGTCTGCAGCTCCGAGGTGTTAATGGACCCTTTTATCTCGGCAGGGATGCTGTCACACCAGCTGAAGCAGCACGTGATCGATGGGGAGAAAACAATCATCCAGAACCCTACAGACCAGCAAAAGTGAGCATCGCTCTGGAGCTTTGTGCTGTGTGTGGAGGGAGGGGCTGCGTGTGGCTCCTGGCCCCATTCCTCGCCCTTGGTGTGATGTCGAGCGCGGGTGCAGCAGCTCAGTTTGCACCTCGTGGCCGAGGGCCACCACAGGAGTTTTAGCAAGGAAAACTGCTCCCCGTGCTGCCTCCTGATTGAAGTCTGGCCCAGAAGGCATTCGTGACCCCACACCTTGGCTGTGTGAACGCGAGCTGCGGCTTCTGTGCCTGGGTTTTGTTCCGAGAAAGAAAGCTTGAAAGTCAGAGGCACGGGACTGCTGGCACCTGCAGGTTCTTGGTTGCCGTCCAGTCTCTCGAAGGAGTCTCCATCAGTGAATTACTGCCTGCGGCCCTGGGGGCTGCCAGCAAAATAAGCAGCGACTGCTGGTCGTGGCAGCGGATGCTCGTTCCCCAGAAGGTGCCAAGGCCTGCTGCTGTCTCACAGAAGCTGCCAGCAGCCCGCAGAGGGTGATTGCTGTCAGTAAGATCTCAGCATGGTGCTGAGCTGATGGGCAGGACGAGTCTCTGTTCTGTTCCAGCATCTTCTCTCCCTCAGGGATGCAGTCAGGGCTGAGTCTCAGGCTGGGTGTTTGGAGCTCAGGGGGTCGGTGCAGAGCTGGGCCTGCAAGCTCTCAGGTGTAGCGATGAGCCAGGCTGGTGGCCCTCGCTCTGCCTGATGTGACCACAAGTTCCCAGAGCTGCTGAGCGTCCCCCATTCGCTGGGGATGGAAGGACTGTCCTGGGGAGGAACGCCACTGGTTTGTCACTGTTCTCTGCCAGCTTGTTGCTGAGCAGCTCTGGTGCCCGACGTGCAAATCTTCAACTTCCGTGCCAGCTTTTGCTCTTCTGCTCGAGGTCCCGGTTGCTTTGTGTGTCACCCTGGCTCTGCTTCGTGCCCATACACCTCCAAGCTAAGCTCAGGGCTCGTTTGAGGAGCAGTGGCTGTAGCCACAAAGGTTTTGCCTTCTCTCCTTACCATTCTTTGACTCACCAAACCTCTTTCTTCCAGGAAGGACCACGAAAAAGCAGAATTTGAGGTGCACGAAGTTTACGCCGTTGATGTTCTTGTCAGCAGCGGAGAGGGAAAGGTGAGTCTGGCTCGCTGCTGCTCTGCACGCAGTCAGAGCAGCTTGTTTCCAGCCGTCACCCATTGGATCCTTCTACGTGCCGAGCCCAGCAGGGAACCCCTCTGCCTTTCTGGGTGCAGGTTTTTCCATCAGAGTTCAGGTGTGCTTTTGCAGCGCCAGAACACAGAAGCTCTGTCTGTAGCTGCCCTGATGCACGCGGGCTGCTGGCTGGTGCTGAGGAAGGGCTGCTCTGCTCCTTCCCTGCTCTCACCTGCGTTTGCATTTTCAGGCAAAGGATGCTGGGCAGAGAACCACAATTTACAAAAGGGACCCCTCCAAACAGTACGGCCTGAAGATGAAAACCTCCCGTGCCTTTTTCAGCGAGGTGGAGAGGCGCTTTGACACCATGCCATTCACTCTCAGGTACTGGCTTTTATTCGTGACCTCCTCTGAGCCGGGTGCTTGGCGAGCTTGCAGATCTGATGATGGTCTGCGCAGAGGCGGAGGCAGCCTTGCTGCTTTCTGTTGCGTTTGCTGTATTTGAGCCCCGGGGTGGGTGGAGGAAGGAAGTTGCAGGCTTAAGCTGGAATCCCAGGCACAGATGAGGACAGGAGAATCTCCTGTGCCTTTGTGGCAGGTGAGGAGCCTGGAGTTGTGGTTAAAATAAAATACCGTCAGCTTGCAGCACGAAGACAGGAGGCAGATCCAAACAGTTTTTGTAGGCGCTCGCTCCAAGAAGGAAACCTTTCCATCCTTAAAGCCACTTGTCCTCTCTGCTCTCTGAAGGCAGTGGTTCCTGCAGCAATTCCCTGTTCTGACAGCAGCACTGCTGGGCAAGAGGGATGTAAAGCAAAGTCCCCAGCCTGAGCCCAGGGGTGGCTCTGAAGCCTGAGGGGTGGAATCTGCTCAGCTGTGGCTCCCATTCTTCTGCAGGGCGTTTGAAGATGAGAAGAAGGCCAGGATGGGGGTGGTGGAATGCGCCAAACATGAGCTGCTCCAGCCCTTCAACGTGCTCTACGAAAAGGAAGGTGAGTGCAGCCGGGGGGAGGCTGGGAGCTGGATGTGGGCTGGTGTCCAGCGCCTCCCCAGCCTCACGCTGCTGCTGTTTCGATGCCAGAGATGCTTTGAGGGCCCCGGCATCCACCCTCCAGGACACTCGACTGCCTGGTGGCTTCTGGGCCTTGTTTCAGATTTGTTCCAGTGCTTAGTTGAGATTTCTCACAGAGTAATTCCCCAGACAGGAGAGACTGAAGGTTGAAGGCCTCTGGTTTGCTTAGCAGGGAGTTCCCAAGGGTGGTTTGCAGCGGTGACTGGAGACAGCACAGGAGCTGGAATTGCTGTGGTGCAGTAATGCCTGTTTCTGCTTTGCAGGAGAGTTTGTTGCACAGTTCAAATTCACAGTGCTTTTAATGCCTAACGGTCCTATGAGGATAACCAGCGGCCCCTTCGAACCTGAGCTCTACAAGTCGGAGTTTGAGGTGCAAGATGGAGAGCTGAAGGTTGGTGCAAAAAGAAAGAACACAACAGGTGTCGCACGCGGCGCCCTTTGCTCGTTGTGCTTGGGGTGAAGGGGAGTAAAACCCAGAAGCCTGCTTTGAGGCAGGAGCTTAAAAAGCAAAAGCTCAGCCCTGACAGCCGAATTTCCTGCACACCCAAGGACAGCAGCCGGTCATGGTGCAAGTCAGTGGCTCCCTGTAATCCTGCAGCCCCAAGAATGTACTTTAGACCAGGCTGGGCTCCTGTTTCCTGCATCAAACCCCAGATTTTGCTTGCGATAGCAGCACCCAGCCCTTTCCTCGAGTGGCTGAGAAGCCTGGACAGCTGGCCTCAAGGCCTCGTGCCGCAGCCGAGTGCGCTGCTGTGGCATTCTCCATCTGTCACTGTGCCCATTAGGACTTACTGCCATTCCTCCAGAGGCTGGCAGAGCTCATTCTGCTTTAAAGGCATTTCCTTTCATCTTCTGTCAAAAAAAGAGTATGGCTTTCTAGCTTCTCATGTTTCCTTCCTGTCCGTAGGCCCTCCTACAAAGTTCTGCAAGCCGGAAGACCCAGAAAAAGAAGAAAAAGAAGGTAATTGAGTCACGTTTTGGGAGGATTTGGCACGGCTCTCGTGGCCAGCAGTGCCCAGGTGTAACCCAGTTCTGCACGGCTGTGTTTTGGGCTGGCTTCAGTGCAGCACTTCAACAGTGCCGGTGTCCCCGTGCTGTGGGGAGCGCAGGGTCCTCTTCCCTCAGGGCCTTTGTGTGCTCTGCGGGTCCCTGCCCTGAGCGTGGCTGTGGCTTTGTTTCCACAGGCCTCCAAGAATGCAGAGAATGCCACCACGGGAGAGACGGCGGAGGAGAACGAGGCCGGAGACTGAGCAGCTCCTGCTGCTCCCCCAGCACCCGGCTCTCACACACACACACACACACACACAAAACCCCCCCAGACAAACAACCAGAAACAAAATCCAGCGCTGTTTGTCTCTTACAACCAAACGGCAAACAGCCGGATGTCCCACTGCCTACAAGCAGCTCCTATTGATTTTGCCAAGGAGGGAGGATTCTCTCTGCCACTTCAGACTACTTAAAAAAGAAAGCAGAAAAAATAAAATCAGGAGTAAAAGCTAGTCTATATCTTTCTAACCTTTTATACTACTCATACTTGTTAAAGAGGTGAACAACTAAGCCATTCCCAGGGAGAGGGAGCGTGCAGAGCTGCCTGCTTTCTTCTTCCTCCTCGTTTTGGTTTTAAATTTTCCCTTTACAGATTTTCTTGGAGGAAAAAAAGCTGATAATGCCCTCAGAAAAGCGATCTGTGCTTGCGATCTGCCTGCAGAGCTGGCAGCTCCTCCCGGCCGTGCAGGATCTCTGTCCGTTACCTCGAGGCAGAGCATTTCTCACTCTTTTAACCTTTAGATTGTACATTTATCATTGGGAAAAGCAGCAAATTCGGTGTCCCCGGTGAGACCGTAGGCCGTCCCGTCTACTGCGCCCTGTCTCTGCCTTGGTTTACCTATAAACACTCTATTTTTAAACAGATTGCTGTGGTGAGCTTGTTTTTAAATCCAACGCCCGAGGAAGCAGGCGGTGCCCGGCGCCGCTCGGACGGCAGGCAGCTGCTGCGCGCCGTGCTGCTGGGCTCGCCTGTTCCAACATTGAGAGCGGTGGCGATGCTCCAGCCGCTGGATGCAGGCTGAGAGCAGCCGGGGGCACCGCTCTCGTACAGCAAGCCTTTTCCGAGGGGAAAAAAAGCCACCAACAAACGTCGAGTTCAATGCGGTTGGACGCGGACGGCTCTTCCTTTCCTTCGCGGCCGCCCAGCCGCTCACCTGCGGCCCAACTCGGGCGGAGCGCCGCAGGTCCCGCAGGCAGCGCCCCGTGCTGCGGCCCGGATGCAGCCGCCGTCGAGTCGAACGGCTCGGCCCCGGGGCGCCCTGGGTGTTTTTAAGCAATATTCTGTCCGTGCAGAGCTGCTCCCCCCGCGGATTGTAAACCACTGAGACTTGCTGCAGGTTTATTTAATTTTCGATTTTTACGTGCTGTACCTCTTGATACAAGAAACAGAAAACCCGCTTAAGATTTTGAAAAGCGAAAGCTCCCGAGAAGAACTCTGTAACCGACGCTGTTTTCCAAATAAAGCTGACTCGTGGCACCTCTTTGCACGGAGACGTGGCTCTGCTCATTGGGGCGGGGGGCTTCGGTGCGCCGCGCCCCGGGCCGGGAAGGGCAGCGCTGTGCAAAATGGCGGCCGGGCTCGGGACTACAACTCCCGGCATGCCGCGGGGAGGGGCGACTACGGCTCCCGGCATGACGTGCGCGGAGAGGGCGCGGCCGCAGGCTCGGCCCTATAAATAGGCCGCGGCGGGCGGCACTGTTTCTCTCGGCCGCTGCTGCCGCCATCTTGACGGCTGCTGGTGGCCGCCGCCATCCGCTTCCATCCGCCGCCAGCGGCGCCGCACCAAGACTAAGCGCGGCGCGAGCGCGCCGCCATGAGGGCCAAGGTGAGCGGCGGGGGAAGACAGATGGCGCCCGGAAACGATCCGCGTCCCCAGCGGCGGCCGGGCCTGGAGAGGCCTACACGGGGCCGGGGCTGCGGGCGCCGAGAGTGTGGGGAGCTCCCCGTGGGGCCGTGGAACAGGAGCCGGGGGTCCGGCGGTGCACGGGGCACAGCGGGGGCCGCGGGGCGGGGCCGGGGAGTGAGCTGAGGCCGCGGGGATGCCGGCACGGAGCGGGGCAGCGGGGACTCTCAGTGGAAACGGGCTGTGACGCGGGGCCGCCGCGGGCCGCATCACTCACCCGCTGCTCTTCTCCCTCTGCAGTGGCGCAAGAAGCGAATGCGCAGGTACGTGTGAACGCTGCCCGCGGGACCGCGGCCGGAGCCGGGAACGGCGGCCGCTCCAAGGCTGTGGGCGCGGTCCCGGGCTGTGACGCCGCTCTGTCCCTTAGGCTGAAGCGCAAGAGGAGGAAGATGCGACAGAGGTCCAAGTAGTGCTGGGACCGGACCGTGCCGCGCGTGGAAGAGCGAGGAGCCGCCCCAGCGCCGCGGGGCCGTGGTGGGGTCCCGTCCCGCCGCACCGGGCCGGGCTCTGTAGCGCCGCCAATAAAGTTGGAGATGTTTTCGGACGCCTTTGATGCTTTGCTCGGGGCTGCGGCCCAGAGCGGTGCCCGCGGAGCGCCGGTTGGGAGGGAGCTGCACCGGGACGAGCAGCGGGCCGGGGGAGGGACGGCTCAGCTCGCGTCTCCGAGACGCGGGGCTGCAGCTGCGGGGGCAGCGGGCTGTTCCGTGCCGGTACCGGGGTGGGCCCGGGGCGGTGCAGGGAACCCGTAGGGCTGAGGCTTTCGGCGGCCGCGGCGGCGCGCTGTTATGACGTCACGAACCCGGAAGAAGCGTTCCGACCGTGCGCGCGTGACGCGGGGAGGAAGCGGGCAGTTTCTTCCGGGATGCCCCGGAAGCAGCATAGAGCACTTCCTGCCCGGCGCAGAGCGGCGGCCGGAAGGGACCGCTCATTGTTGGCACTGGAGAACTCGCGAGGAGGCCGCGAGCGGGTGAGTGCGGGGCTGCGGAGGGCGCGGGAGGCCGCGGCGGGCCGGGCCGAGCTGGGCCGAGGCCACGGGATCGGTCACATCCGCTCCGTCCCTCTCCAGGCCGGGCCCCGCCGCAGGCCACACCGTCGGGCCTTTCCCGGGCCTGCGGATGGTTCCTATGGTTCCTACTCGCGGGGGCGGTGCTCTCCCTTCCCTCGCCCGCAGCGCTCGGGACCCGGCCCGGCTCCTGCGGGGCCGTCTCGGGCTCTGTGGGCCCCGCGCCTCCGAGCTCCGACTGCGGGCCCGGGCCGCCCCTCACCCGCGGCCGCGCTCCCCGGTATCTCCGCGTTCCGGGCCCGGTTCCTCACCCTCGCCGCTCTCCTTCCTTTCGCAGCGCCCCCGCGGCGGCAAAGATGCCCGACCGGGACGGCTACAGCAACAGCGGCGGCGATGAGGCGGGTGCCGACGCTGATGATATCTGCCGCGATTTCCTGCGCAACGTCTGCAAGCGGGGGAAGCGCTGCCGCTTCCGGCACCCCGACATCAGCGAGGTGACCAACCTGGGCGTGCGCAAGAACGAATTCATCTTCTGCCACGACTTCCAGAACAAGGAATGCGTGCGCCTCAACTGCCGCTTCATCCACGGCACCAAGGAGGATGAGGACTGCTACAAGAAGACAGGCGAGCTGCCCCCACGCCTGCGGCAGAAGGTGGCGGCGGGACTCGGCCTCTCGCCCGCCGACCTGCCCAACAGCAAGGAGGAGGTGCCCATCTGCAGGGACTTCTTGAAGGGTGACTGTCAGCGCGGTGCCAAGTGTAAGTTCCAGCACCTGCAGCGGGACTACGAGTACGAGGCGCGGGGCATGGCCTCCCGGGAGCCGGGAATGGTGGCCGCCGTGCGCCGCTACGACCCCTATGATGCCATATATGACGGCGACCGCTATGATGACCACGAGCCCCTGCTGAAGCGGCGGCGGGTGGACGGGCTGTCCTTTGAGACCTACGAGTACAGCTTCGCCAACCCGCGGACAGTGGAGTACCGGCTGCTGGAAGAGGAGAACATCATGCTGCGGAAGCGTGTGGAGGACCTCAAGAAGCAGGTGAACAACCTGATGGCGACCAACGAGGTGCTCTTGGAGCAGAACGCCCAGTTCCGCAACCAGGCCAAGGTGATGACGCTGAGCTCCACGGCCACGGCCACCGAGCAGACTCTGGCCCCCACCGTGGGCACCGTCACCAATTACAACCACAGCATCGCGCAGACCCACACCACGCTCAGCAGCCAGGCTTTGCAGCCCCGGCCCGTCTCCCAGCAGGATTTGGTGGCGCCTGCCGGCGCCCAGGCGGCACCCCCGGCCAACGCCGCTCCCCCCATGAACCCCGAAATCACCCCTCTCTCGGCCGCCTTGGCACAGACCATTGCCCAGGGCATGGCTCCCCCGGTCTCTATGGCCCCGGTGGCCGTTTCGGTGGCTCCGGTGGCCGTGTCGATGGCGCAGCCGCTGGGAGGCATCACCATGAGCCACGCCACCACCCCGATGGTGACGTACCCCATTGCCTCGCAGAGCATGCGGATAACGGCCATGCCGCACTGACGGCCCCCCGCCCCTGCCCACACCTTTGCCTCCGACTTCGGGGGCTGAGTGATGCAGAACTGAGGAACCCTCAGGAGCCCTCGGGACCTTCGCATCCTGGCTGGGGATGGAGGAAGGCGCTTCTCCTGGCCTCGAGCCGTGTGGCGGTGGGTTCAGGGATGAGGGATGAATGGTGTGGGGGCGGCCGGTGCCTCCGCCCTCTCTGCAGCCCCTGGCATGGGACAGGGAAAACTCTGGGACAGAAGGACAAGCTGCAGGAACTTTTTCTGGCTCAATCTTGGGGCTGTGCCCGGAGGGGGGCGGGGGGGGGCAGCACCAGGACCCTCAGCGCAGCTCCCCCCCCTCCGCGTTCCGTGTAACGTTTTCAGCCATTAAACGCAATGACTCCAGGCGGCGTCCCACCACGTGCCGGTGCCCGCAGCGTCCCGCGGGCTCAACGGCGCCGGGTTGGTCCCGGCGGGGCGGGGCGGGGCGGGGCGGGAGGGGCCGTGAGATCCGTGGAGGGGAGATTGAGGAGGGGGGGGGGAAGCATCGGCCGCTCCTAAAAAGGCCAAACCGCGTGGGCGCGGGGCCGCGCCGATGGCCACGCCCCTCCTCGCCCCCAGCCAATGGGCAGCAAGGGGGCGGGGCTCGGCGCCGCGCGGCT
>NW_024966356.1:0-1188 GCF_019238085.1 Lagopus leucura
CACATGTCCATTGGTCAGGTAGTAGCCCTAAGGCATGGGGAAAGTTTGAAGCAGGGTGTGCTCCTTGCAATTAACGCCATTTTACCACCCACCACATTGGTGTGCACCGAGGTAGATGGACAGACCGTTGAGTCCCTAACGATTGCGAACACCTGTATGAAGCCCTTTGCAGGCGGAAGGCTTCATTTGGTGACCCCGACGTGATCGTTAGGGAATAGTGGTCGGCCACAGGCGGCGTGGCGTTCCTGCTCTCTTCCGTCTCCCTTGGGGAAGGAGGTGATGGCCCTAGAAGAGGGGGCTGCGGCTTAGGAGAGTGGAAGCTGGGTAGCGTCGGAGGGGGCTCTGCGCGTGAGCCCGCTTAACCTGCCGAGGACCCAGGAGACCATCGCAGGAGGATCCCGGTGGTCTCGAGATCCATGGGAGAACGCCCGGTGGAGTGACTATGGAGGCCGTCATAAAGGTGATTTTGTCCGCGTGTAAGACCTATTGCGGGAAAACTTCTCCTTCTAAGAAGGAAATAGGGGCAATGTTGTCCCTTTTACAAAAGGAGGGACTGCTTACATCTCCCTCAGATCTGTATTCCCCGGGGTCCTGGGATCCCATCACCGCAGCGCTTTCCCAGCGGGTGATGGAACTCGGAAAGTTAGAAGAGTTGAGGACCTGGGGATGGTTTGGAGGGCGCTGAAGGCAGCGCGGGAGGAAGAGGTTACATCTGAACAGGCGAAGTTTTGGTTGGGCTTGGGGGCAGGGAAGGTCTCCCCCGCAGATTCCGCAGGAAAGTCAACTACTGAGCCTCAGGCCGGCGAGGAGAAAGGGAAAACGGCCGCGCAGCGGGAAACGAAGATGGCGCCGGGAGAGGCGACCATGCCCAAAACCGTTGAGGCGATCGCGCCTAAAACCGTTGGTACATCCTGTTATCGTTGCAGAACGGATGCTGGCTGCAGTTGCGCCACCGCTGCCCCCTCCGCCCCTCCTCCTTATGTGGGGAGTGGTTGTATCCTTCTTTGGAGGGGTTGGGAGGGCCGGAGGGGGAGGGTGTAGCCATGTCACCGGCGGGACGGTGCGCCTCGAGGGGTGGAACAAAAGGCGGAGTTAGGACGCCCTGATCCGGCCCCTGGGCCAGCCCTGACTGATTGGGCAGGGATCAGGGAGGAGCTTACAACGGCGGGCCCGTCTGTGGTGGCCATA
>NW_024966357.1:0-5555 GCF_019238085.1 Lagopus leucura
ATTCCAGGGCAGATCCCAGGGTTTGAGGGATCGCCCTATTACGAGTTGGCTGCCATCATTGAAAAATGGGGTCCCTTACGTGTTATGGGCAATCTCTCCCCATATCGCATGGCAGACTATTTTCAAGGACTTGGCAAGGACATTCTTATTACCAAAGAAAGACAATTGGCTGCCTCCATGGTGGCATGGCCACTATTAACCGCTTTAAATCATGCGGACTCAAGAAATAATACTTTAGAAACCGAAAATCAGCTTTTGAAAGATCGCATTGAAAAGTTAGAGCACGAACTTGGCGTTTTAACGGGGAAGAAGCCAATTCTACATCTTCCTGTAAGCCAAATTCGTAATATTTCAATAAATGATGACCAGGCTCCTGAATCAACAGACTTCGTTGATCAGGACAACAAGAAATCCAAATCAGACCTTGAATGTCCAATTCAAACTGATCCATTGGAGGTCCGTCCTGTGATAACCCAAAAAACAAAAAAAGTACAGGACAGACCGGCAGGGGTGCCGCCTGATCAATGGCCCCCTGCCCAGACTCATTTACATGTGACAGCTCGGCCATACACGGCAACAGAATTAATGGACTTAGTACAACGATTTCGGCAGAAGCCCAGAGAAAGTGTGCCAGCTTGGTTATTGAGACTGTGGGATTCTGGGGCAGAAAGTGTCGTGGTGAATGGCCCAGAAATATCTAAGTTGGCCACCATGACTGTCCATCCTGCTCTTAGGCAAAGGTTATACGTGGGCAATCAATATCGTGATGAAAACCATTCCATACTAGAATGGTTAATGGCGGCCTGCCGTATGGTATGGCCGAATAAATCAGACATACCGTTACATACAGGTATGTGGTCCTCCATGGAGGACCTTCAGAACTATATCCGTGAACTGGGTGTAAGAGAGGCCATTTATGAAGATACATTTGATGGCCCTGATATGGTTAAATTTTCGGCAGGGATGAGAGATTTAATTCTACAACAAGCTCCCTCCCATCTGTACGGCACCCTAGTTTCGATATTAAATCCCCTTGTAGCATCAGAAGCCGTAGTCCAGCAGGCTGCCCAGTTAGTTGCCGATTTGGGAGAAACAGAACGCCTGCGGACTAGGCGCAATATTCGGTTTTTGGAGGAAGCAGAGGTCCTGCCGGTAAATAAAACCAGAATGCCGGCTACTCGAGCTCCTCAATCGGGACCCATAAGGGTATCCCGAAAACAAATGTTTAATGATTTAATTCGGGCTGGGGTCCAATTTGCTAAGATCGACCGCCAGCCCAACCACGTCCTTCTCCAGCTCTGGAGACAACTAAAGGACAATCAAAAATTCCAGAGCTACCCTAAGAAATCAAGGGTAAGAGCTATAGAGAGGGTTCCAACAACAACATGGAACCTAGAAGATTTTATTATTCCTAACAGGAAAAAGAAGCCACCTCAGGTGTCTCGGGCCACAATGCCTGAGCCATCAGAAGCAAAAGAACTGGCCCTAGCACAATTCATACAGTGACGAGGGGTGTTAGTCCCCGTAGGGCCTCCAGACGGGACCGGAGGCCCTATGTAGAATTAACAATTTATTGGTCCCGAAAAAATATTCAGAGAGTTATGGCATTAGTGGATACTGGAGCAGAAACATCAATTATCTATGGAGATCCAGGAAAATTTCATGGCGACAGAGTGATGATTGGTGGTTTTGGGGGACAGACTATTCCTGTCACCCAAACATGGTTAAAATTGGGGGTTGGGCGTCTCCCACCCCGGGAGTACAAGGTGTCTATTGCCCCAGTCCAAGAATACATCCTGGGCATAGACATTCTATGGGGTCTGGCTCTCCAAACAACTGTGGGAGAGTTCAGACTTCGACAAAGATGTATCAGTATCCGGGCGGTGCAGGCAATATTAAGAGGCCATGCGAAACATGAGCCTGTTTGCCTGCCGAAACCGCGCCGGATTACTAATGTTAGACAGTATAGACTCCCGGGTGGGCAAGATGAAATATCGAGAACGGTGCAGGAATTAGAAAAAGTGGGCATTATAAGACCTGCACACAGCCCGTATAACTCCCCCATATGGCCAGTGCGAAAGTCGGATGGCACATGGAGGATGACAGTAGATTACAGAGAATTAAATAAGGTCACGCCGCCTATTCATGCGGCCGTACCCAATATTGCTTCCCTAATGGACACATTGAGTAGGGAGATAAAAACCTATCATTGTGTCCTAGATCTAGCAAATGCATTCTTCAGTATCCCAATTGCTGAGGAATCGCAAGATCAGTTTGCGTTTACGTGGGGAGGCAGGCAGTGGACCTTTCAGGTCCTGCCACAGGGGTACGTGCATTCACCAACGTATTGTCATAATCTAGTGGCGCGTGACCTGGCTGACTGGAGAAAACCTGATGATGTTAACCTATATCATTATATTGATGATCTCCTGTTGACATCCGACTCACTGGAGGTAGTAGGACAGGCAGCTGATTCATTAACTGCCTATTTGCAACAAAGGGGATGGGCTATAAATCCCCAAAAGGTGCAAGGTCCAGGCCTGTCCGTAAAATTCCTGGGGGTGGTTTGGTCAGGAAAGACCAAAGTGCTACCCAGTGCTGTTATAGATAAGGTTCAGGCATTTCCAGTCCCTACAACATCAAAGCAGCTGCAAGAGTTTCTAGGTATATTGGGTTATTGGCGTTCCTTTATACCTCACCTAGCGCAGCTGCTAAGGCCATTATACAGACTCACAAAAAAGGGGCAGCTATGGGACTGGGGGAAAACCGAACAGGATGCTTTCCAACAAGCAAAACTGGCAGTTAAACAAGCTCAGGCATTGGGTATATTCGATCCTACCCTCCCAGCCGAGTTGGACGTTCATGTTACTCAAGACGGCTTCGGTTGGGGCCTGTGGCAGCGCCAGAGTTCTGTTCGGACCCCCATTGGTTTCTGGTCTCAGGTTTGGCACGGAGCAGAAGAAAGATACAGTATGATTGAAAAACAGTTATTGGCTGCCTATTCGGCATTACAGGCAGTAGAGCCAATAACTCAGACAGCTGCAGTTATAGTCAAGACCACTCTGCCAATTCAGGGGTGGGTGAAGGATCTGACCCACCTTCCTAAGACAGGGGTGGCCCAAGCACAAACAGTGGCACGATGGGTCGCCTATCTCAGCCAAAGGAGCAGTCTGTCTTCATCCCCCTTGAAAGAAGAACTTCAGAAGATCCTAGGCCCAGTTACATATCACAGTGATGCACCAAAAGAAATACTGGTCGCTCCACCAGAGAAGAGTCCCGTTCACGAGGGAAAATATCCTATCCCTGAAGATGCCTGGTACACAGATGGGTCCAGCAAGGGCAACCCGAGCAAGTGGAGAGCAATAGCATACCATCCTTCCACCGAGACAATCTGGTTCGATGAGGGGGATGGTCAGAGCAGCCAATGGGCAGAACTGCGAGCCGTGTGGATGGTTATAACCAAGGAACCCGGTGATGGTATCCTGAACATCTGCACAGATAGTTGGGCTGTGTACCGGGGGCTCACTCTCTGGATTGCACAGTGGGCCACCCAGGAATGGACTATCCACGCCCGACCGATCTGGGGCAAAGACATGTGGTTAGATATATGGAATACGGTCAAACACAGGACTGTACGTGTCTACCATGTTTCTGGTCATCAGCCCCTACAGTCACCGGGAAACGATGAAGCCGACACATTGGCCCGAGTTCGATGGATTGAGAATTCACCATCTGAGAACATCGCCCGCTGGCTACATCAGAAGCTACGGCATGCTGGACAAAAGACAATGTGGGCAGCTGCTAAAGCATGGGGACTGCCCATACAACTATCTGATATCGTCCAGGCATGCCAGGATTGCGACGCTTGCTCCAAGATGAGACCGAGATCGTTGCCCGAAACAACAGCCCATCTTGCTAGGGGACACAATCCTCTCCAGCGATGGCAGGTCGATTACATCGGGCCCCTTCCTCGTTCCGAAGGGGCAAGATATGCCCTGACCTGTGTCGACACTGCAAGTGGGCTACTGCAGGCCTATCCAGTACCGAAAGCAAACCAGGCATATACCATCAAGGCACTCACTAAACTGATGTCTGCCTACGGGACACCTCAAGTCATCGAGAGCGACCAAGGGACTCATTTTACTGGTGCAACGATACAGCGCTGGGCAGAAGAAAATAACATCGAATGGCGATTCCACCTGCCATATAATCCAACAGGGGCAGGCCTCATCGAACGTTATAATGGTATTCTTAAGGCTGCCCTGAAGACAGACTCCCAGTCCTTGCAGGGGTGGACAAAAAGACTGTATGAAACCCTGCGGGACCTGAATGAAAGACCTCGAGATGGCAGACCCAGTGCCCTGAGAATGTTGCAGACGACATGGGCCACCCCGCTTAGGATCCAAATTACGGGCACTGATCATCAGGTAAGACCCCAAATTGGTAATGAAAATAATCTTCTGCTCCCTGCCCCTGAAAACTTAGAGCCAGGTACCCATAAAATAAAATGGCCCTGGAAGGTGCAGGTAGGACCCAAGTGGTGTGGCCTACTTGCACCTTGGGGGAGACTATTGGAGGTGGGAGGCTCAGTAGTCCCTCCAGTAATAGGTACATGGCCTACTGATATTATGGTCAACACTCCGATCTTTATTGCTAAAGGGACCCCCATCATGTCCCTATGGCAGATCAGGACACCTCCTTTGGTGCCTGATATCGTTATGCAGCCGCAGATATCCGGCCAAAAGGTGTGGTACAGGCGGCCAGGACGTGCCCCAGTACAAGCGGAAGTGTTGACCCAAGACAGAAATACGGCCTGTATCTTGCCCTGGAGAGCAGACCTTCCCCTCCTGGTACCTGTAAAACATCTGTATTACTCCCCGTGAGTCTGTGAGCCTTCAGGACCACCGGAAGGAACAAAATGCCATCAAGCGTTCCAGTGTTGCTGTCAGATCACGTACAACACCCGGTGATGGTCTGCATGGGACTGATGGAACATAGAATGGACTTGCACCTCAGGACCTCATGCCTCCAGGCACATCATCGAGCACTGGCCCATAGAAGAGTATGGACATCCACTAATCATCACTTGTCTTGAACTGTACCAACATGCGTCGCGATATACCGGATCTCTGTATTAGGGAAAGCTTACCCTTTTGTTAACCTGATCATTGGTTCACGCCGTGAAGGGGTGGAGTGTATGGGAACTGCTGAGTCACGGCCTGAACCTCTGATTGATCACCTGAGGTGAGCCATGAGTCAGCCAGAGGAGCACAGGTGAAGGCAATTCACCTGTGCTACCGGAAGGGGTGGAGCCAGGCTCCACCCCTCCTGGACCTATTTAAGAGCTGGCTACCAGAGGGGAAGGATCTCTTCTGGAGATCCTCCTCTTTGATATCTTCTAGTGAGCTCAACCCAAGGGTAAGCTCTTCTACTTATTCTCTTTTGTGATCCTTGTTTGCCTTACTCTTTGATTATATTGCAATTATAACATCTTGGTTATACAGCTTTGCCTTACTCTTTTGATTATATTGCAATTATAACATCTTGGTTATACA
>NW_024966358.1:0-9540 GCF_019238085.1 Lagopus leucura
CCGGGCACGAACCGCTTGGGGCGGGGCGGGGGCGCAGTGCCGTCCGGACCCGCAAGGGGCGCTGCCTGCATGGCCGCCAAACTCCATCCTGACCGGGGTGCGCCTCCCTGAGTTCTCCACAGAAACGAGCGCTGCACCCATAGCAGCCGCTGACTGAGCCAATCAGTCAGACAGAATTGTGTTTGAGGTGGGCAGGACGGCAAAGCTGTCGACATAAACTGTGTTTCACATCAGAGGGACATCCACACAGTTCTATCCCATCTCCTACTCTCTTGTCCTTCCCCAGTGCAGTACATATGAGAACAGTGGAAGCACTGTTCACATGGGTCTGTAGGGTTGCTTGTTCCCATGGCCTCCCACACAGCTACAGCTTTTCCTCTGAGTGCTGCAGAGGCTGTGTTATCTCTCTGTAGGACCTGTGAGGGCAGTTGTGGGCAGAAACACTACCAGTTAAAGGCCCATAGCCACATGTTCGGTCTTAGACAAGGATATCTCCTTCAGCAGCAAGGGACAGTGCCCAGGAGAGGAGTAACTGCACTGCTTCACAACATGCCATTCTTCTGGGAATTGAGAAGGGTCTCCATAAATACTCATATTATAAGCACCAAGAAGAAAGCCATTCTCCCTGAGCAGTTCTGGGGGCCATAAAGGTGGAAAGAAAAATCAAAAAGTCAAATGAGATGTAGAAATCTTTAATGAATTTTTGCAGAGAACTACCAGGTCACACACTCAGGAGAGGCTCCACAGTGCAGGATTCATCCAGTCCCACTTGAGCTAGAGCTTATGCAGGATTAGAGCGTGCCTTTTTGGAAGGGAACAGGATGATTCTCAGAGTCTCATAATGCACAGGAGCAGAAGGAAGAAAAACAAATAAATTGAGGGCTGGGGGAGTGGGGGGGGAGGGGGGGGGAGGAAGAGGGAAGAAAATTGAGAGAAATGGGTTGGTAGAGGAAAAGAGAAAGAGACATAAGCCAAGTTTTCAAAACGTTCAGGCATGCCCTTTTCTCTCAGTATTTCCTGGAGTAGCTGAGTAGGGTTAGGAATTCTGAAAGCAGTGGCTTAAAGATGTCTTCTTGATCCAGCACCGTGTTCAAGGCTCATGGAAGAATTTACCCAGGTCCACAGCTTCAGCAGGGCGGGCACCTTCTGCCACAGGAGCGGCTGCCCAAGCCAGACAAGTCAAAACCCCCCGAGATGATGGGCACGCCCTCAGAGCTGAGGATGCGGCCAACAGCAGCGGAGGTGGAGGAGCCCACAACGGTGTTCTGTGGGAAGGAGCTGAGGATGGGTCCGGGCAGGGTCACCACCACGGGAGAGGGCTGGATGACAATGGTGGAGTCCTGGCACTGCCTGACACAGGGCTCATTGCAGCTGCTGGCCAGAGGGGTCGGGCCGCAGAGCCGGCATGGCACACACTGGGTGTAGCAGGACATGACTTGGGACTGGAGGTGCACCTGGGAGAGAGGAATAGAAGGAAGTAGAGCACGAGGGTATGTGAGGGGCAGCCTGGATAGCCTCTCAGAAAGGAACCAAGGCAACTACTCAGGATGGAGGAGAAGGCTGAGAAAGGAGGACAGATCCTTTCATAATGCCAGGACCCTACTGTGAGTTGTCTGACACAGAGAGATTCTCTTTGAGTGCATCAGTCTAAAGCCATGTGAGCTGTGTCCCAAGCACTCTCTGAGCTGACATTATCTCATCCATGGTCTCCCATAGTATGGAGATACACTGCCTGATAATTCTTCTCTTGAGACAAGAGGAGGAGAGAGAGAGCTTCACGCTTACCTGATTCCCAATGAGGAGAAGACAACAGAAGCGGATCACAGAGATGGGAACTAGGATGCTTTTTTTTTTTTTTTTTTTTTTTTTTTTTTTTTTTTTTTTTTTTTTTTGTCCTTTATCACTGCAGGTCTAGCTTCCCTTCCCTGTTTTCAGAAGAGAGCACTGGACATTCAGCTTTTCTGACATCAATGGCCAAGATCTCAGTCCTCTGTCCAGTATCATCTTCTGGGTTCCCAGGGGAGCTGGCCTGGGCTCCTGTCAGTGGCTTCAGTGAGTGCAGAATCATCTGCTGCAGCAGCACCTGTAAATGTAGGAGAGTTTTCAGCACCTGGAGCTGATGAGAAACTGTAACAGCTGCAGATGCTGCCAATGGCAGCAGAGGTGGAGGATCTCACAAAATGACTCTACATAATAGAGCTGTGGATGGGGGCAAACAAGACCCTTACAGGAGAGGACACAGTGATGATATTGGAGTTCTGACACTGTCACTGCAGCTTTTGATCAGCTGGGTCAGGCCACATGGCCAGCAAGGCAGGCCCAGCTCATGCCTGGCACGGATCATAGCAGGACAGGGATCAGGGCTGAAGCTGTACCTGGGAAAGACTGCAAGGAGAAAAAGAGCACAGGGACATATGAAGAGCAGTCTATCACCTCCTGTGAGCACACCAATGTAGTGTTAAACAGGAAAGCATCAAGGTGGGCTTGAATATTTCCAGAGTAGGAGATTCCAGAATCTCTCTGGGCAGCTTGTTCCAGTGCCCTGCTCTTAAATGGTCAAATTGAAGAGGTTCTTTCTTGTATGCAGATGGAGATTGCTGTGTATGAGTCTGTACTTCTTCCCACCTGTCCTGTCACTGGGCACCATTGAAAAGAGCCAGGCAATGCACCTGCCCATTAGATATTTATAAGCACTGTTAAGATCTCCTCCTCATCTTCTCCAGGCTAAGCAGTCCTGGGACACTCAGCCTTTGGTCCAGAGGAAGATGTTTATGGCCCTATAAAACTGCAGAATGAGACAAAATGCTGTTTTTGCTTCATCTGTAGATGATCTGAAAGGAGTAGCCATGTGCAACAAGGCTGCAGTTGCTCTCTTAGTGGAAAATCTGTCTGAGCCAAGGAACGAGGCAGTGACAGCAGAGGACTCAGCTCAAAGTGCCAACAAGTGATGCTGACAGGGGGCTACCCTGCATGCATATTTTCCACACCATCCTCTTTCCCTCCATCCCAAATCCCAAATCACTCCAGTGCTTTCATGTGTTCAGATTCCAAGGCAGGTGGGCTGGACTGCTAGGTTTCAATTCTCTTCCTCATCCCACTGCACTGTGGTGAAATTTCATGACCTGCTTGGGCTCCTCTTACTGGGCTGTCACTGCACAACTGCAGACCGTGCTGTCAGCTCATCTCGCACCCTGTGCTGCTCAGAGCACTGCAGCCCTGCCCTGCCACAAAAGTCCTCAGTGTCTCCTCAGTCAGCTCCACATGGCCTCAGCTTCTGCCTCTCCAGCCATGTGTTTGCACAAGCATGAGTGCACACATGCACCTGAAATGTGCGTGAGCTTTTGTTTCCATGTGTGGCTCTGCTTTTGTAAGTGTGTTGATTGTATAATCAAAGAATATTAGGCTGTTATAATCACAAAATAAACAAGAGAGTTAGGCAAAGTAGACTATGATAACCCACAAAACACCAGTAGAGGCGATCTCCAGAATTGCCTTCACCTGTGCTCCTCTGGCTGACTCATGGCTCACCTCAGGTGATCAATCAGAGGTTCAGGCCGTGACTCAGCAGTTCCCATACAATTGATGTAGCCTTTATTTTCATGGGCTGTTTGTCAGAGGATGCAGCAACTGAGAGAGAAGGGAATATCTAGAAAGACCAGTAAGAGGGATGTGAAGGTAACGTCTTCAAAAAAAACAGCAGCGACCCAGAAATTCTAAGAGCAATGACAAAGGATAGCAGGGCATCATGGAACACACTAATTCTTATGGCCTTAAATAGCATACACCAGCTGGCACATCATCCAGCTCCATCCATTTCTCATTGTCTTTCCCATGCCTCCCCTAACCTTGATGGGAATGGCCTCTCATTTGTCACTGCATGATGCGAAAAGCACCTGAGGATCCCAGTCTGTATCCCCCTCTGCAAGTTCATCTTTATGGAGATATGGAATCCCATTGTTCCCAAAACTGCAGAATTTCTGTGTCATCAGCGGAAGTATTAGTGTTACCAGGTGAAAGGCACAGCCATTTGGGAATCTCTGAATGTCTAGTCTTCTCAGTGTTGCTCTTTGATTCACGTACACGATATAATGCAGAACACCAGGAATATCATTATACATTTCTCCTGTGCTGCTGGGTCTGTTCAGAGCCCAGGCTCTGGGAAAGGAACTTGATGGTGCTGATCCTCGTTTTTCAAATGCTCTGTTTTTCATTATAGCTTCTAACATCAGCATCATCTTCAGAATTCTCCCTGCCCCCACTACTTTCACTCACCAGAAAGCATTCTCTACTTGTGCTCCCATCACTCCATAGTTCCTGTTTTTAGGAGATTTCTTGAAATAGATACAAAACAATGTGTTGAAATTGAGACAGGACACAAGAGCATTGTGGTTCAGAATTCTTTTAAGCGTGTGGAGAAAGGTGATGGAGGCACAGACTTCTGTCTGTTTGTCTGTTCTACCTCAGGCTATTCTATGGTTCCCCAATTCCATGCATTTCACAGACAATGAGATGATCTGTGGACACACTGTTTATTTTAACAAAAAAGGACGCAGGAGTGGCCTGTCTGAAGGTGTGACTGCAGATTTCTGGGTGGAAAACAGCAGGAAATCCAAGGAACTTGTGGATTCTTTCATCCTGGGAACAACTGGGCCAAGCAAGACACTGTGCTGAAGAATGCTATGGTTGGGACATTCCTACCAGCAACAGCATCCAAATCCAGCCCTGCCATCATCCCCCAAACACATCCTCACCTGACACCTCCCAGCAGCAGCCCTTCTGCACTGTTGAGGCTTGGCTGAAGTGCAGGAGATCTGACTGCAGGTGCACAAAGCCTGGGGAATGCAGGGGAATTTCAGTATCAGTTTACATCTCCCCACAGGGAGAAACACACACTTGCCATGCTTTGAAAATCTTTCCCTCAAAAACATGCCTAGACCAAATGCTTTGGCAGTTGCCAGATTCAACGGTTCCTTTGCATACATTACATCTTCTTGTTTCTCTTATCCAGATACAACCACTGCTATGTCCAGTTAGCTTTTGTCACTGCTGTTGGATTAAGAAGAAGCCACCCTTCTTCCACAGAAGCAGGGAAGGACACACAAAAGGATGCAGCAAATGTTTAATGAGTCTGAAGAATGAAATAAAATCACTCCAAGAGTGGACACCGAGTGTGGGGAGCAGCAGGAACAGACAAGAATCATTCCAATGGCAGCTTTGCCACAGAACTCTCATTTCGAAGCCAGGAATTGTATGGAAGGCAAGCAGGTCACTTGAGGCTGGTTTTGAGGGGTACTAATAGAGATCTCTGAGGAGAAAAGACGACAATATTATTTTCTGAGAAGCTCCACTTGAATGCAAAACATTCCTTATACAGACAGCACATTTATTTCCTGTGCTGTTCAGTTTCATTTCCAGCTTTATGCTATGCTATGCTATGTCCAGTCCTTGCTGAAGGCAACCTATGAATGACTGAAAGAGAGACTCAAGCATTTACAGGCCATACACATCTGCTCGTGTGCTCGAAGAGTCCTACAAAGAGAAATGACGTCATGTTGAGTCACTCCTCAAGGGCTACTGGGGTCATTCTGGTAAGAAGTGGCTCAGCTCCTGGGTGTGACCTTATCAAACCTCACACTGCTATCAGGAAAATTCTGCTGCTCCTCTTTTCCCTCCTCCTGTTTTGCCCTGGGGATGACAGTATGGGAGCAGAAGTTGTTCAGGATCCTTTCCAGATCCCCAAAGAAAGGCACATCAATGAAGGGTGAAATTAAGTGTTGGATTTATTAAGACTGTTGGAAAGAGTTGGAAAGAGTTCTAGAGACAGCAGATACATCCCATCTCCCTTCTGGTTCTGGGATCCCCATCCTTCTTCAGTATCAGATAGAACCAGGGGATTTAGCCAAGTCACTCTGTGCAGAGCCTTTCCACAGACAGCTCTAAATCCACTTCTGAGATTAGACCTTCCAGCACACAGAGCACAGCTGGGCATGGTGCACTCCAGCTGATTCCATTACTGCAGTTCCTCAGGGAAAAGGGGAGGGCTTCTCATTTGCTAAAAGCAAGGCCCAACAGACCAGGCTTGTCTAGCCAAGGATGCAAGGAACACCACGTCAGCTGTATTCCATTCACAGCAATTATAGCCATCTTCATAAGCAGGAGAACGAGGATCCAGGGAACAACATATAAACCATATTCCCTTCATTCCTTCCTACTGTGTGTCAGAGGAAATGTCTGCAGATACCACTGCTAAACCTACTAAGGACAACACAGTGATTAGGAACAGCCAGCCTGGTTCTACACAGAGCAAATCATGCCTGAGCAACTTTATTGCATCCCAAATAAGACTGACAAACTGAGGACAGAGAATGTTCTGTGCTTAGATTTCGGAGGGACTCTGCCTGCCTGTTGCTGTAGTTCCTTCACAACCAAATGGGTGAGTTATGACAAGGGTAAGTGTACAGTAATGCAGGTGGAAAACTAGATGATCTGCTGCACTATAGCTGTTGTGGCTGCTATTTAGAGTACAGCTGGGGACAGGAATTTATTCAGGGGTCTCTCAGGGATCAGTGCTGCACCAGGAGTTTATAACTTCCTGTTAATGTTCTCCATGACTGGACAAAGTGCACTATAAACATGTGTGTGGAGGATCTCTGAATGGGAAGAGCTGTCAGGACCTCATGAAATAGGATGAGAGAAAATGGGAGCCACTCAAAAAGCACACACAGACTGACACTCAAGGATTGCATGGAAATGATTGGAAGAAATAAATCTCACATTCACACCAGCTGATCAGGAATGAAGAAAGCACTGGGCCACTGACTGATCATCAGACTGTCCTGTCCCCTTCATGAATCTTCTCTTAACTCTGCACCATCTCACTCTGAACACAGGATGGACAAATTACTGGGGAGGGTGGCATGAGTGGTTTTGGTGCCAGCTGCTGGAGTCAGACTGGGCTTGAAGATGTCCCTGCCATGTGCTGTGTGCTGCTATAAGAAGAAGAGTCCGAGATTTTCTAATGGAACAGGTGCCGGTTTTGAACACCAACCCAATGTGGCAGAGTCAGGTTTTATCCCATAACCACCCGGCTGTACTGCCAAGGGTGAGAGATGTGGCGTTCAGCACATGCAGCTGGAAACAGACTTCAGTCAGACAGTTGGACATTCTCAATTCTCCCGAAGCAGGATCAGCTTTGGATCCGCTTGAACACTGGTCGGGGACTCTGTACCCGTGCCTCCAGGCTCCCTCTCAGCTTCTCCCACACATTCAAAGCCTGAAACGCCAATTTCGCAGCCACCCGTCCCGGTGCCGCTGCCGGCCTTTTTCGGGCTCCTCGAGCTGCGACAGCAGCACCACGGGCAGCAGCAGCTGCGGGACCCGGGGCTCGGGGAGCTCTCGGGGTGCCGCGTTCCCGGGCAGCAGCACACGACCCAGTACTTGAAGGTAGCATATACACAGGAGGAGGAACGGCTGTTTATGAGGGTGAATAGTGGTAGGACAAAGAGGAATGGTTTTAAACAGAGGCAGGGGAAGTTTAGGTTAGATATAAGGAGGATGTTTTTCGCCCAGAGGTTGGTGACACACTGGAACAGGTTGCCAAGGAAGTTGTGGATGCCCCATCCCTGGACACATTCAAGGCCAGGCTCTGGGCATCCTGGTGTAATGGTTGGCAAGACTGCACATAGCGGGGGTGTTGAAACTCGATGATCGTTGTGGTCTCTTTGAACCCAAGCCATTCTATGATTCTATGATGTTATCATTATATAATTCTAATATTCTATGAGTCTATGATGACCCATTCCCGCTGCTAGGATTTGGATCTGCGGCAGCGCCGGGCACAGCGAGGGGAACAAGGCTCGGCAGCGTCGCGCTCCCCGACCATTTCCGTAACCCGTCTGGGCACTCGTCTGTCCTTCTTGCTGGGGAAGCTGCAGGAGGGCAGCTGGTTTCCCCTCTGCCGATGCAGCTTCCCCGGCCGTTACTCAGCTCTCTACCTACCCGGTCATACCCGGGCTACCCCCCAGGACACGCTATCCGCGCATACGCGCCCGGCATTCTCAGCCCGCAGCAAGCCCGAGGGTAGCCGGCGCAGGGCGCAGCCCCGGAGCGGAGGCGGCGGCGGCGGCGGGGAGGAGGCGGCGCGGGCGGAGCAGAGCCGGGGCCGGCGGGATGCGGCAGTGCCGGGCCGCGAGGCTGGCGGGGCTGGTCGCGGTGCTCCTGGATGCGCGGGGCTGCCGCCGGCGGGGCCGGACTGCGGGGCTGCGGGGGGAAGGGGCTGTGGCCGCGTTCGCCTCTGCCCCTTCGGCTTCTTTATGACTTCGTGCATCTCATGCTCCTTCATGAAATTTCTGGGGCAGAAAATGGATTTTCTCAGTTTACTGCTTCTCTTCTTCTCGGCAGTGGCTGTGAGCAGAGCCCAGGTGCAGCAGGAGCCGTCGGTAGAGACCAGAGAAGGCATCGGCATCAACATCACCTGCTCACACCCCAGCATACAGCCCGACGGGTACATCCATTGGTACCGTCAGCTCCCGGGCCGAGCCCCTACATTCCTCGTCAGCGCCGTTAAAGGCTCCAAGGAGGTGCCGGACCCGGAGGGGCAGCTGTGGGTGTCGGCAGACCGCCGCTCCAGCGTCCTGCGTCTCGCCCGGCCTCGGCTCGGGGACGCGGCGCTGTATTACTGCGCCGTGGGCGCACGGGACGCGAAGCCGGGGCTGCGGCCGGGCACGAACCGCTTGGGGCGGGGCGAGGGTGCAGTGCCGTCCGGGCCCGCAGGGGGCGCTGCCGCTCCTCCCTCCCGGCGCCGCCGAGCTGGCAGTGCTGACATGGAACACGTCCCTCGCACCGCTCGGCATCCTCCGGAGAAAGGCGTTCCAGCTGCACACCCTCATGAACACGGCATGTCGAGGTCACAGGCACTTTCAAGCGGTCCCCACAGTAGCTCTATTCTCAGGCGACGTGATTCTGTGAGGGGATTCAGGGCTGCTGGCAGTGAGGTGCAGTTTCAGCAGAGGCCACTCTAAGCTGTGTTTCCTGTGAGGGCTACTGGCTCATCTGTGGATCAAGTCACTTATCAGCTTAAAGGAAATCACAAATAAAAAGAAACTGACAAACAAATACAGAATGACCCCAGTCTGTAATGAAAAAGGGAGACGAGGACGGAGATCAGAACTCTTCAGCCCCTAACTGATGGACATATAGGGAAGTACGATTCTTAGACTTGAAGTCATTGAGCCTGAGCTTTGTGAGTCACAAGTAATAAGATGAAAAGAAAGAGAAGGAATGCTCTTGAGGGACTCGTGGGGCTACGCAGACATTTTAATGAATGTTTATATAAAGGTCAAAGGTGTCACAAAAAGGTTGCAGAAAGGAACAAGGTGATGCAGTGCAGAGGAGGGAGAACACAAATTTCCAGTCAGTACACCTGCTGGGATGAGCCCTATGCCTGAGCACCACTGCCCAACCTGTCTCCTTAATAAGCCCTGACTTGGCTGTACAGCGCTGAAATAAACTGTGCTCTCTTTCTCATGTGGGAGCACCTCA
>NW_024966359.1:0-3724 GCF_019238085.1 Lagopus leucura
TTTTTGATTCTACAGTTCTTAATTTCTTCCATCACTACTCCAAGGAGTCTTAATGCCAGATGACTAGATTGAATTCTGTCACCTCCTGAGGCATAGTTGTTTTGAGGTAATTAACAATTAAAATAAACAAAACAGGAGAACAGCATGCAGCAGAAGTGCAAGGTTCTTAATATGTGAGTTATTATTTCAGTTTTGTTTCTGGTTTTTAATGTCCTCAGTAGCTGCCTGCAAAATTTTCCTTTTGATCAGGTTTATCAGTCACCTTCAGAGAGGTACACTAGGAGTTATACATCTTTAAAGGACTTTGAATTCTTGCTCTCCTTAGTCTTGGCATACTACCTTTCTTTTTTTCACTACTATCTATGTAACCGTTTTCTGATAAGCTTAACTTCTAAGCACATCACTGATTTTACTGGCTTCAAAGTTAGGCAAGTACTTAAATGTTATGCACAATGTAAAAACTTCTGTTTCACTAAAAATGCGAAATAACTTCCATTATGTTTCCACAATGTATGTAATTATTTGCCTTTCCTCCTTGCACATTCCTAACCTCTAGTAGGAGGTTACTTGAAAGATGAAAGTTTAATAAAAAAAACACAGTCAGTCCATTAGCAGAATTGAATTAATTCATCATAAAATCCAGTAGCTTCACATTTGCTATTTAGCTGAACTAAAGCCTAGAACAAATTGCCTTGACATCTGACTATTTTCTGTTAGTCACTTTTGTCCTCAGAGCATTGCAGTTTGTTTAGAACTCAGACTAGCTCTTAAATTCATGGTTTCTCCCTTTCTTTCAGGAGTCACATTTTTTCAAAACTGGGATCAAGATGACTGCTCAAGTATTATTGGAGTTACAGTCATGGTTATGCTGACTTCAGGCACTAACAACATGAGATATATTTGAAACCTTTTTTACATAAGAGGGAATGTATTTTATTGATTATTCTTGGAGTCAGTAAAATGTCTTAGAACAAAACTTTTATAAGATAATTTGAAAGTTGAATTATCTAAAAATATTCACATCTTATTAGGATATTTTTTTCATGTTCTGTTTACAGCATTAATCTAACAACCCATCAAATATTAAAGAAAATATTCAAAATATGGAACAACATATTTAATACAGTATTAGAGCTTAATATCAATAAATAATATTTAAGAACAATTATCAATACAAGCGTCTTTAAGAATGTTGAAAAACATATAGACTTCTGACATTAGATACATAGAATGGTAAGCTCCTAGAAGCAAATAACATCAAAATGATTTTAAATTTTTGGGTAATTTCTCTGGTTTGAACATGGCTAAGGATTGAAAAGAGACATTATGTCCCATAGACTCATTCTTTGAGATATTAAAGCTGTTGTGACTTGTGCTATTGAGTACATACAAGATGAGTCCTATGACATCACTGGAACTGCACTCCCAAAGACTTAGGAAATAGAAATTCAAATTTATTTGAACAGACTAGGGAAATCTTGTCTTCCTATGTTTCTGATTGCCGATTAGACAACTGTAGTTCTAATTTCCATTTAATTTTCATCCACGTAACTTTAAAATGGTATTTCTTTTAATCTAACAAGTTTGCTGGTAACTGAGTTCTATTTATTTAAAAACAGATTCCAGTGCAATTATTAAAGAAATGTTTGATTGCCTAAGATAGATAGAAATAATTTTCTAGACTATATAATGAAGTTATCATTGATCTGCTTGACATTCCATGTGTATCTATGTAAATGTGCAAATATATATTATACATATAATTTAAATCTTGTTTAATAGCTGAGGATAATTAGAATTATTTCTGATCATGATGATTCACGATACATGGCAGGTTTTAGTTGAAACTGGCACATTAGTAAGCCAATAACTTGCTATTATAATATTATAATTGCTATTATAAATGTACACATACAGACAACAGAGTCCTTTTTTAAAGTAGAAGCAAACTGGAGGTTTCAGTCTTGTTTGTTGCTTCTTTATTGTACTTTGGAAATATCTTTGATTTTTGATGTTGTGGTAGCATGTTGATATAAAGTCTTATAATAATAAACCATTCTTCTGTGCTATAAGAAAATTATAAGAATTTTCTTATAATTACAGTCATAGGTGAGAGCTCTCTTGATGTATACCACATTCATTACTGTAGACAAATCTTAACTTACCATAATTTAATGTAATGGCCTGAACTGATTTTTTTTTGTTCATCTGAATGGGTGGAATTGTGGAATTTTTCAGTGAGAAAATACATAAAGCTGAGCTACAAATAGTATTTATGTGTATTCTTCTAGCCATTAATGTAACAAATGAAAAATCACTTTATTTGAGATAACATATTTACAGATTTTGTCTTATATTTATTCTGAATTCAGGCTCAAAGCTCTTGTCTTCTCTTCTTTCAGAACAAAACAAATTAAAGCTTTATGATCAAGTGCCTAGCTGAAGTAAAGCAACCTACTTCCATAATTCCAGGCTACATAGATGAAAATGAAGTGTTTGCAATAGTCCTAAAAGTGGCAACAATTTATTTAGAAACAAAAAAAGAAAATTTTATTGGTAATGTAAGTTAAACATATTGAAAAATTAAATAATTAAATAATATTTGACAATATGTTTACTTCTTTTAAGCAGAATTGAATTCATTCATCATAAAATCCAGCAGTTTCACATTTGCTATTTAGCTGTACTAAAACCTAGAACATATTGTAAAAACAGTAGTAACTTGCTCTAGCATCGCCATCAACATAAGCTCTAGAATTTTTCTCTATATTCTTTACTACTTTTCTGTTCCATTTTCTTCTTCATTTCCTACTGGCATATTATTTTGTTGCAAGTAGAGTATGAGAGCTCATTTCCATTAACAAAACACGCCACTTACCTAACTGGAATGTAAAGAGACTTGGTTAATTTAGTTTTCATATAAGAGAGATAAAACATAGCATGACCAAAGAGAAAATATGTGAGCTGCTCACTTAATGCTGTCTCTAATTTTTTTTTAATATAATAAAATATATCTTTTCCCTAGAATACAAGTTTAGTGAGTATCACAACATGAACAGATTCTATGTGGTTTTCATGACTGCAGTGATGCAGAATAGCCATGAAGTTGCTATATCTAACTCTTTTGACTGATTAACTCTCTGATGGCAGATAATCACTATGTCTTATTTTTGATTTCAATCACTGCTGAGAGAAAACTGTCCTGCTAAGGGTTTTATTTTATTTCCATATACACAAACACATTCTTTCTTGGACAGTAATTTAGAATAGCTGTGAATAGGATGTTCCTATGTATGTAGTGATATTGAAAATATTTAATTTCATCATTTTGATATTTTCATATGTTTTCTATTTGTTTTCCACAGCGAAGCTGGTCATTATACAATATGTATATACATAAATTTGTGAAGGTCAACTCTGGTAAAGGACTGTTAGAACATGATTATTTCAACAATTTTCTGTTCTGCAGGCCCATCTTTCTGCTCTCTGTAAAGCACTTTGAAACTTGGAGCCAAAAAGGACTTGACTTTAGCTGAGTCTTCAACATATTCATCACTTGTGTTCACATTACCAACTTAATGAAATAACGGGAAGAAAAAATGGCTAAATTATTAGATTTAAAGCTTATTGTCAACAGAGGTACAGTGAACAACTGGCAACAATATTAACGATCAGTGCTGCAAAAAAATACGGTTTATTTGTAACTCGGATGTTGTGCATCCTG
>NW_024966360.1:0-1994 GCF_019238085.1 Lagopus leucura
AAAAAAAAGACTTGTACCTGAAAATGCAGCACGTAGCATTTTTCATAATCGGCTCTTATAATTCATGTATTTTATACCCTTCAGTGTATTTTAATTGTTTTTATATCAAATTCATAACGTGTAAAAGGTACTGGGATCATTGCCCTCATCTTAGACTATGCTGCCTATAGGCCTATATTCTTCTTTTGACAGGATTGGAAAAAAAAAAAAAGTTTTTCCCTTCACAGACAAATGGTCTTTGTTCCCAAGATTATTTAATCGATCCAAGTGCAAAGGCACACCAGGTGTGCGAGAGTGAAGAAAACCATTTACTACAGTGATTCTCCAAGATCTACTTTCAGCGAAGAATTGCTTGAGAAATACTATCTCCTTTCCACGTGTTTAAGAAGATTGCAGGTGATGGGCTACAGCTACAGAGACCACAGACTGAGGCAACTGGATGAGTACAATAGCTTGTAGTTTTTCCTTAAATAAAAATCACAACTTGCAAGGTAGCCATGTGTTAGGCGATGCCTAATGCATGTTATTTAACTGCTGGGAAAGCCAAATGAAATATACTTTGTGAGGACTCTTGTTCTCAGTTTGTAATTCAGTGTTTGAAAAAATAAATAAGTTGTTTTAGACTAACATCTTAGTAACCACAACCACTGCATGGACAATTAGAATTTGGTTATCATGTTAACTATCGGTTATTGAATTATAGTTTTATCCAGTGATGTCATTCAAGAAAGTGAACTTAAAAGATGTAATGGGTAACTCATTAAATAATTATTTTCACAACAGAAAAACACGTCTTGAGACAAAAGTTAGGTGAACACAAGCCTGACCCTGTGAAGGTAAGATACAGTGAATGTACCTAAGAGCTCTGCCCCTGTGTATTCTAAATACCACTGCAGGGGTCTCATTTTGCTGCAGCAGCAGCCAGCTCTTGCTTTAGCCTTATTTCATCCGTTACCTCAGACAACTGCAGTAATGGATCAGACAGTCAGGTAAAGCAAAACAGTCAGGCTTTACTGCCACAGAATAAACGAAGTTTGTTCTCTGTATCTTTAGCTTTTTTTTTTTTTTTCTTTTGAAAAGCAGAAAGCATCTACCACAGCCAGAGAGCTTCCTACTAGTAAATTAAATAAATACTTTTGGCTGTAGCAAACATACTACAAGGAAATTAAACTACTTTTTGTTTCATCAATGATTTATTTCAGATGTAGGGGATCTCTTCTACCTGACCTTTACTTTAACCCTTGGTATTACTGACTCTGTGAAACCAAATTTCACTGAAGCAATGTCCTCTAATAAGGCCTTCAGCTGTTTATGGGATTATAAAGTCCCAAAGAACACTATACCTAAGAAGGTCAAAGTTTATTATGACTAAATTCCAGCTGGAACAACGCAGGATGTATTCTGTCCAAAAGACAAGTATCAGTACATAGACACAAGGGACTCACCAGCAGACCTGGAAGAAACAGTTTTCATCCAGATTTGTGACCTAGTGATACTTGAAGTGTCTACTTAAAGATACTTCAAGTGATACTTGAAATACATCTCAGTACCAGCTGAGCACAGCAGAAAAAAAAAAAAAACAAACATAAAGAAGTAGTCTGTATCATCCACCCTACTTAGCAACATTTCCATCTCTTTAATTTATGGCCTTTTCCCACTAACTGCTAAATGAAAGTGTTTTACAATAGATCACTTACTCAAACAAGTGTCAGAGGGTAGAACTGTTAACCAGCTTTTCCAGCTGGAATTCAAAGGAATTCAAACTTAAGTAGCCCAGTTCTACTTTGAAGTGTTAGGCACTTACTTATACAATTAAAGATGCAGCTAAGCTCCAGTTCCTCCCTAGGCCAGTGACCTAACTAGTTAGCAGACAATTAAGACCCAGTTGACTTTCAGCAAACAGAGTTTGTCAGGTTGCATTGTACAGTTCCTTTTGTGTTTATTTTTTTTTCAGATGTTTTGGCCTTTAAGAGTCACCTCTGAATAGCTTATTT
>NW_024966361.1:0-483 GCF_019238085.1 Lagopus leucura
TGGGATCAGGCATTGGCTGATGGAATCGTCCAGTGGTCATTGGGATCAGGCATTGGCTGATGGAATCATCCAGTGATCATTGGGATCAGGCATTGGCTGATGGAATCGTCCAGTGGTCATTGGGATCGTCTACTGCTTTATGGGATCGCCCGGTGGTTAATGGGATCGTCCAGTGATCATTGGGATCAGCCACTGCTTTATGGGATCCAGTGATCATTGGGATCAGGCATTGGCTGATGGAATCATCCAGTGATCATTGGGATCAGCCACTGCTTTATGGGATCGCCCGGTGGATAATGGGATCGTCCAGTGATCATTGGGATCAGGCATTGGCTTATGGGATCGCCCAGTGGTCATTGGGACCAGCCGTTGTTTAATGAGATCGCCCAGTAGTTAATGTGATCATTCATTGTTTAATGGGATCATCCAGTGGTTAATGGGATCGTCCGGTGGTTAATGGGATCATCCAGAGGTCATTGGGAT
>NW_024966361.1:493-1156 GCF_019238085.1 Lagopus leucura
GATCGTCCGGTGGTTAATGGGATCATCCAGAGGTCATTGGGATCAGCTGTTGGTTTGTGGGGTCGTCAGGTTGTTAATGGGATCATCCAGTGGTTAATGGGATCAGCCATTGTTTAATGGGATTGTGCAGTGGTTAATGGGATCATCCTTTGGTTTATGGGATCACCCAGTGGTCATTGGGATCAGCTGTTGGTTTATGGGATCGTCCAGTGGTTAATGGGATCAGACTTTGGCTTATGGGATCATCCATTGGTTAATGGGATCAGTTGTTGGTTTATGGGATCATCCAGTGGCCATTGGGATCAGCTGTTGGTTTATGGGATCATCCAGTGATCATTGGGATCAGTTGTTGGTTAATGGGATCATCCAGTGGCCTTTGGGATCAGCTGTTGGTTTATGGGATCCCCCAGTGGTCATTGGGATCAGCTGTTGGTTTATGGGATCCCCCAGTGGCCTTTGGGATCAGCTGTTGGTTTATGGGATCCCCCAGTGGCCTTTGGGATCAGCTGTTGGTTTATGGGATCCCCCAGTGGTCATTGGGATCAGCTGTTGGTTTATGGGATCCCCCAGTGGTCATTGGGATCAGCTGTTGGTTTATGGGATCATCCAGTGGTCATTGGGATCAGCTGTTGGTTTATGGGATCCCCCAGTGGCCTTTGGGAT
>NW_024966362.1:0-484 GCF_019238085.1 Lagopus leucura
GGAGAAGAGAGGGGGAGGCGCGCGCGCGGGAGCGCGGAAAGGCGCGCGCGGGAACGCGCCGGGAGGGGAGCGCGCCGCCCCGCTGCCGCCCGCCCCCTTCCCCTCCCTGCCCGCTGCACGCCTGCGCCGTACGGCGCGGTGGGGGGTTGCGTTGCGGCGCTGGGGGGGTTGCGTTTTGCTGCTGCTGCGTCGCAACCTCCCTCTGCAAAACAACAACCCGAAGGAGCCCGTTTGTTTGTGCCGAGCGCTCTTTCCGCGGGGATGGAGCGGATTGCCGTCCCGCGGGTTCCCCCCCACCGCCCGCACCGCTCCGCGCACCCCAACCCCGCGATTCGCAAACCCCGACCCCAACCCGCGCACTCCCACCCTTATCCAGCTCCTTTTGCCCCCCCCCCCTTCCTCCCCACGGACGGCCCCAACCCGGCACCGCGAGGGTTAACCCCGCCGCTCTCCCCCCCCCCGGGCGGGGGGGGGGGGGGGGGGG
>NW_024966362.1:584-869 GCF_019238085.1 Lagopus leucura
CCCCCCGCTCCCTCCTTTCACTTCCGCGCGCGCGCGCAGTCTCGCCGGCGCGCGCGCGCGCGCTTCCCCCTCTCCTCCCTCCCCCCGCCCCGCCGGGGGCGGCGCGGATTGGCCGCCCGCCCGCCCGCCCGCTGCCAATCACGCAGTGTAAACACGGCGCCCATTGGCCGCGCGCCAGCCCGCCCCGCGCCGCCCGCACCGAGCGAGCGGCGGCCGCGCGGTTTCAAGGCGGCCCGCGGCCCCGCGATGAAAGCGGAGCGGCGAGGCCGTTTCCAGGCTCCCCCC
>NW_024966362.1:969-109484 GCF_019238085.1 Lagopus leucura
CCCCCTCCCCCCCCCAATCCTCCCCCCCATCCCCATCCCCAAACCCTCCCCAGGCGGACATCGCCACCGCGGCCCCGGCGGCGGGAGATGGAAGGCGGCGGGCAGCGAGCGGAGAGCTGTGCGCGGGAGCGGGAGCGGTGCGCGGTAACGGAGGGCTGCGTACGGCAACGGATGAAACCGTGCGCGGTAACGGGAGAGCTAAGAACGGTAACGGAAGGGAACGGTGCGCGGTTATGGAGGGTTAAGCACGGTAATGGGGGAACCGTGCGCCGTTATGGGAGGACTGTGAGTCCTAACCGGGGAGGACCGTGCGCGGCAGCGGTGGGAACGGTGCGCGGTAACGGGAGAGCCGTGCGGGGTGACCGGGGCTGTCCGTGCGGGTTAACGTGGTCACGCGGACGAGCCGTTCCGGGGCCGTTCCGGGGCCGTCGCGGCGCAGTCGGTCCTCAGAGCGCACCGAATCGTTCGGGAGGCGCCGTGCGGAGGCACCGCTCCCCGCGTTCTGCCTTTATCCGGGAAATAAAAGCGTTGAAACGCGCGGATAAATCGCACCGACCGCTGCGTGCAAGGCGCTGGGGCAGCCGGGAGCGCTCCGTTACCGCACAGGGCACCGGGAGCGAGCGATAACGAGCGGGGAACGGCCGCCAGAGCCCCGACGGGAACGGGAATGTGCGGGGGAGCGCAGCACCAACCCCGCAAAAAGCCCTTTTTCATTCCTTAATGTTTCTTTCCGTTTCTTTCCCCGCAGCGGAGCGCACCGAGGCCGGGAGAAACCGGGACGGAGCGGCGCGGGAGCAGCACACGGCGGTCAGTAGCGGTGCGTGCACAGCCGCGGGGGTGGAAAACGGGAGAGAATTGTTTCGGCTAAAAAATATATCTATACATAATAATAACCATTGAATATATATATATATATATATATATTAAAGATAAGAAAAAAATATTTTCCGGGCTCCGAGCCTCTGGTGCTCTGAGCACAGCGATGGCTCTGAGCCCCGCACTGCTCCGTCCCGGTGCGGTGCCGGCACGGTGCTCGCGTGCAGATTCCGCCGGGACAATCAATGGTGCAAACCAGCGTGGGTTAATTAAGGAGATTTTAATACCCAGCGCATCCCGACCCGCGCCTTTGTCCGCACCCGGGGCGGCCCCGGAGACAAAGGGCGGTGGGGGGGGCGCGGGGCCGCGCTTTGTTGGAGCCGAACCGGGCCGGCCTCGAGCTCTGCTCTGCGCCCGCGGGGAACAAAGGAGAGCCCGGAGCAGAGCGCCCGGCCCGGATCGGAGCGCACGCTCTCCTTTGTCCGCGGCTCCGCCCGGCGCTGCTCGGCCCCGGAGCCATGCGGGGCTCCGCTGCACCGCACCGCGGGCACCCACGGGCAGCAGAGGCTGGGTGCTGCCGTGTGGGGCTGTGCGCGTCGGCAGCCCCAAAAATGGGGCCGGTGTTGGGGTGCGGCGAGGCGGCCGCGTTGGCACCCAGCTCTACTGGCACCTGCCCCCTTCCCAGAGCTTAATTCCAACGCAGCATCCCTGCTGTGTCCAGCTCTGCTCGAGCCGTTCCCAGCAGGAGGAGCCTGCTTCGGGGCTTTTGCCATTTTTCCCCATGCTCTGGCATTCCCCCCGAGGGCTGCGCACGGGGCTGCGCACGGGACTGGCGTCGCTGCACTGGGACCTTGTGTGTGCATAAGATGTGTGAGCTGTGAAGTAGCCACAGCTCTGCCCACCTCACCTTGCCTGGCTCCGGCTGCGCGCCGGGTGCCCTGCAGTGCCGTGCTCCGTGCACATGGCTGCCGCTGTGTCACCGGCCTGGGGACATCACCTCTAAAGGGACCTTGTGCCGAGCCCCCGTGCGGGCTCCCTGTGGCTCTGCAGACTCCTCTGGCTCAGCACTGGTCGATAGCACTGCTGGTGGCAGGGCTGGGGGACACACAGCGGTAGCACAGCACTGGGTTTGGGGCACCGAGACGGGGACAGAGCTGCAGTGTCTTCATGTCCCTGTCCCCTCCGGTGTCCCTTCCAGGGCCCGGCGCAGCTCTGCGTTCTGCTAATGGGAGAAGGGCAGCTCTGTGCTGTGCTCCCAGGAAAAAAAAGGCAGCTGGCTGAACTCCTATTCGCTGTCCCATTGTATCGGACGCGGTAATAATCGGGTTTGCAAATGCAATCGCTGCTACGATGCGAAAATCCTACTGGAAAATGTATTAGAGCAATTATCCGTCTCACTCCGCAGCCGGGTGTAGCATTAATATTCAATTTTGATGTGCAAGTCCTATTATGTTAATGACTTTGGTGACAAAAGTCGTCCGTGGAAGATTTTTTTCTTTATAGTGCAGCATCAGCAGGGTGAGTGCGGCCACCACGTTGCTCTGGGGATGGGATCACACTCAGGGCTGTGCCCAGCTCTGTGCAACCCGGGGTGTGGTGTGGGCCGGTGCTACACCCGGTGCTGCAGTTGCCCTCCTTTGTTCTCTCCGGGGTGGGGGTTGTGCGGGGCTCCCTCCACTGCACTGCCGGTATCGGGGCCGCCCCGAGGTTCTGCGGATGGAGGATGGGCAGCGCTGCAGGAAGGCCTAGATGGACAGATGGACACATGGATGGATGCGTGGATCACGTGCAGCACGAAGAGGCTCGCAGCCTGAGCACGGTGCCGGTGCTACCGGCCCCCGGCATTGCCATTGCACAGCACCGCACCTCCGTGGGGGCACGAGGCCCAGCCCCGCGGTCGCCAGCGCCGCCCCAGGGGACGGGAGAGGGACGCAGTTTGGCAAAAACGGAAAAAAATGGCAGCGCCCTTCGTCTTCCGAGCAAAATACTCATTTCCGGCAGCGCGACTCCCGACTGCCTGCAGCCCCGCGGGCGGCCCCGCGCCGTTCCCGGTCAGCGTGAGCCCAGCGGGGGTGAAGGGGGGGGGGGCACGACGCTCCCTACGGGCTGAGCAGCCCCCAGCAGACCCCTCTGGGGCGGGTGTCTGCGAGCAGCCCCTCGAGAGCCCCCCGCCGCCTCCCTCCCGGTGGGCACTCGGCCCACCCACGGCCCCAGCACGGCGCGGGAACGAACGGCTGCGGAGGCACCGGGTGAGGAGGGGTGAAAAGGGGGGGGAACCGGGGAGAGCCCCGGGCGCTGCCCCGGGGTGGCGGCGCCGCGCGCACGTGGCCGGGCCGGGGCATCCCCGGCCGCGCCGCGCCGCCCCTCCCCCCGCGCGCCCATTGGCCCGCCCTTCCCCCCGCCGCGCTCCCATTGGCCCCGGCGCCCTCCACAAACAAAGGCCGGCGCCCGCGGGGGCTCCGCGCGCCGCCCTCATTGGCGGGTTGGCGGTGGTGGTGGGCGGGGCGAAGATCCGGCGGGCCCCGCCCTCCGCGCCGCGCCAGTTGCCTTAAAGGGGGCGGGGCGGAGCGCGCCCATTCATGCAGGCCGGCCGGGGGCGCGGCCTGCTCGAGCCGTTCCCGCTGGCGCGCCGCAGGCAGGTGGGTGCGGGCTGCGCGGGGCGACCACGCGTGTGGTGCGGGGCGGCGGGGCCGCATCCTCGTGCGTGTGAGGTGACACCGGAGGGTCTGTGCTCGCGCGGGACGGACGAGCGAGGCGCGCGTCGTGCGTGTCCCGCGCGTGTCCGTGCTCGCAGTTGCCCCGGGGGTGCGGGTAGGACGCTGCTCTGTGTCTGGCGCAAACCCGTGTTGTCCCGCTGGCTCTCGATCACCCCCGCGCGTGCCCTGCGCCAGGCCCGGTGCTGGCACCTGTGTGGGTCTGTCCCTTCCCGGCCCAAATCTGCGATATCTGCAGCACGGAGCTCCCCGTCCATGGTGTCCCTCGTTTCCTCTGATGGAGGGGGACCAGAGGGTCCACCAAGGACATCTCCCATCCTCCCTGTTTCCCCCTGGGAAGGTTTGTGCTTTGTACCTACTCTGCTCCTCTTGGCTGAATGCCTGCACAGACAGAACCCTCTTCTCCATTTCCTAATAGCAACCATAAATTTATTCTTGCTTCCAACCTGCCAGGTCCCCACATGACACACGGTGTCCTCCAGCCCGCGACGCAGCGATGGATTGAACTTTAGTCTCCGAGCAATTAAGGTGACCTGAAACTGCACTTCATTAATGCTTGTTATGCAATAAAAACGATAAAACTGCCCTTATTTGCAATATAAAAAAGCAATTTGTTTTAATTTATGTTTTAAAATACTTACCGGGTTCTTCCCAGGCTCTGCCAGGCTTTGACCTTTGTGGTGGGAGGAGTGGAGCGGGTTGCTTTGTTGGGACAGGATTAGGGTTAGGGTGTCCCTGTGTGTCCCCCCCCTCCGGGCTGCAGCCTTGAACAGCCTCAGTGCACCAGCTCTGCCAATTGCAAACCCGCTGCTTGCTCTCTCCTGCTGCTCTGCTCAGCGAGGTGCAGACACACGTGAGCACACACGCATGTGTGAGCGTGCTTCCCCCACTGAGCAGCACAGGACAAAAGCTCAGCCCCAGCGCAGCAGCGTGAGACCCTCATGGGGATTGGATGCATTTTCATAAAACAGAGATCTTGAGCTGCCCTTCAGCCACCTTTTCTAATTACGATTAATTGCAGCTGCCTGCAGCCCCTCAGGACCTTGCTTATTCTCCTGGGCTCCCCACACCGGAGCAGAAGGGATTGGGGCTGGGGGCAGCTCTGAGCTGGGGGTCCCAGCAGACCCCATGTGGGGATGCAGCTGAGGGTGTACTGTAGGGCTGCTTGGAGGAGCCCGAGCTGTGCAGCACAGGGCTGGAGGTGGTGCACCACCCTACTGTCTCTGTGCTGGAGGCTGCTTTTGGCTCCCCCTGCTTTCCTCGCAGTGCTGGGGCCGTGTTGTTCGGTAGCGGGGTGCTGATGGGTTGCAGGTGAGCATCTGCACATGGTTTGCATTGCAGAGAGGTTGGGGACACAGCAATTGGAAACACATTGCCCTGTGGGACTGCCCTGCATGCAGGCAGCCAGGGATGAATTGTGCAGTCTTGTGTCAGACTGGCTGCAGCAGCAATACCTACCTGATTTCCTCTTTTTAATGGGGAGAAAAAATGGAGTTTAATTCATCACTTGGGCTTTAAAAATTGCCTGAGGAGGGTTTGCTTTTGAAAGTAAAAAAATCGATAGTGGGAAGAAAAGAGAAACAGGGAAATGGGCAGCAGTGGTGAAAGCAGATGGATGCCAAATCCCCCCTGGGCTGGAGACAGTGGTAGGGAAGTTGGTAACACGGTCAAGGCATCACCAGAGGGGTTGGGGCCTCCAGAAGTTGAGCTCTGGCAGGGTGCTGCACTACCCATCCTCAGGCTGCACGTCCCACAGTGCAGTGTTACAGTGCTCGCTGGGCTCCTGGTGGCCTTTCAGCATGTGGGGAAGCCACCTGAGCCCTTTTTTCTGCCAGTGTTGAGTTAGGGGCCATGTAAAACTAATTGGATAAACATGATTTCCCCTCTAACTCAGTGCAGATGTCCTGGTGCAGCAGTGAGGTGCTCTCCCTTCCCAGCCAGATGGGCGGCTGTGTCCCAGGTTCTGTGCCTGCTTGGGTAGGAGACATCCAGCCCCACAGCTGGGGACAAGTGGGGAGGGGAACCCCCAGCCCTGGAGTTGTGGCAGTGCTTCTGCTGCTGCAGAGAGTGTGGGGGGCTGAGAGGAGGTCACAGTGGAAAATGTCCCATGTCCAGATACAGCATTCCGTATCTGGGTGCCATGTACCAGGCCTGGGTAGTGCATCCTATGTCCTGGTGCTACGTCCTATGTCCAGGTGCTGCATCCAGTATCTGGGAATGACATCCTATATGGTACCCTGTCCCATGTCTGAGTACAACGTTCCATATCTGGGTATGACGTCCTGTACCAGTGTTCCATGTCCCATATCTGGGTACCATATCCCATTCCCAGGTGCTGCAGCCCCTCCAGCTCTTGCCCTGTGCTACTGATGCCAATTCTCACACCTGGGCACTGCTGGCTGCCCCACACCATCCTCCCTCCGTGGCCAGTACCATCATTCCCATCTGTGTGCTCTGTCCACACAGGTCCATTCCAGCCAGGCAACCTTAAGCCAGAACGGGGGGGGGGTTGGGATGAAAAGAGGGGCAGCCCCCATTGCTGCTGGGGCCACGTCTCTCATGGGGTTTTTGATGTCAGAGCACCACAAAGCAGTCAGTGCTGCCTCCTCAACCCCGGCAGCACCTGGAGGGAATTAGGCAGGCATGCTCCACCTCCCTGCAAACCTTTTGTAGAGCAAATTCTTGTGGTTACCCATTGCAATTGCTGCAAATTATACAAGCGCTGTGGATTTTGTTCCAATGGGAACATGCAGTTGGCTTGCACCGCTCCGACCCGCCACCATGCCTGCAAAGCGAGTCAGCCTGTGGGTGGTGGGCATCCCTTTATTCCTTCCCCTTTTTTAAGGGTTGATCCCTTGCAAACCCTCCGCACCCTCATTGGGAAGCACTGCACATGGGCTTTGATCCACCCATGCCTGAGCACCATCTGCACCGCACACACATGCACACAACAGCCAGATGCACGCCCACATGTGCACGCATGAACCCATGAGCAGAGCAGGAGCTGAGCCCAGAGAGATTGCTTCGATTGAATGTGCACGCATGTGCGCATGCACGTATACTTATGTGTGTGTCACACGTGTGCCTGGGTGCACACGCATGTACTTAAACGCTCATGCATATGCATGAATTGATTGCATATATGTGCCTTTGTACGCGTGAGTGTGTATGTGCATCGATATACATGTGCGTGCATGCACGTACATGACTATAAACACATTTTCCTGACTCTTGGATGCTGGGCCCGAAGAGCTCATCCCGTTTCCGCCTCTGCCAGCAGCCCTGAAACAAAATTTCCCCGCCCTCTCCCTCCCCTCAGTCCTCCCGGAGCAGTGTGCGCGGTCCTCCAAGACGGTAAGAGCGCCGCCGCAGGCCGCTCCATCCCTCCCGTCTCGCTGCCCGCCGCCCCACTTCCCGGAAGCGCCAGCGGAGCAACGGAAGGCGGAAGTGCCGCTGTGGCCGGTGCCGGTGCCGCCATGGCGGGTGGCTGAAGGGGCCCGCGGGGCGGGGCGGGGTGGAGGGGCGGCTCCGGGCCGGGCCCTGCGGGGCGGCCCCGCCGCGGGCAATGGCGGCGGCCGCGGGCTCCAACTGGGGCCTGATCATGAACGTGGTGAACAGCATCGTGGGCGTCAGCGTGCTCACAGTGCCCTTCTGCTTCCGCCAGGTGAGCCGTGCCACGCCGTGCCTGGCTCACGGCCATCCTCGGTAGGGTGGGGGCAGCCCGGGGGCAGCCGCTGGGGGGTCCCGGAGCCCCGGGAAGGGGCCGAGAGCGGCGGGGTGGCGGTGTGAGGGCAGGAGCTGGCTGCGTCCAGAGCCTTATTCTGTGCCACGGGGCCCCCAGCTCTGTGCTGTGCGGCCTTCCCGCAGTCGTTCTCACCGTTACTAGAGCTGAAGAGAAGCGCTGGGCACCGTGCCCGTGTGTGGGTCCTGCGGGTGCCGAGCCACCTGCCTTGGCCTTGCGGCCGCACCAGGTTCAGCCCCAGCACAACGAGTGTCTGGTGTTAGGGGCTGCTGCTGCTGCTTTTGCTCCTTTAAAGTCACCTGCTTGAAAAGCAGCCTGCGTGTGACATCTACCCCTGCACACCTGTCCTGCAGTGCAGGGCAGCTCAGTAATGTCTGTGTGCTGTTAGGTAGTGCTTATTTAATAAGTGTGTGGGTAAGGGTTTGGATCTCGTGCTTAGGTGTGGCTCTGTTGTTTACATGAACGTAATGAGGGCTGCAGAGCCCTGGGGATGCACTGGTCTCATGGCGTGAGTCATAGAATCATTCAGGTTGGTAGAGATCTCTGAGATCATCAAATCCAACTGTGCTTCACAAATGCCTCCAGTTCACCCCTCTGTGCTAGCACAGCTGTGTGGTCCTCAGGCTGCAGGAAGAGTTAAATTGAGCTCATACATCACGTTTGTCCTGACTGCAGGGGAGCTGGAGAACTCCCTGAACAGGTGAAAATGTGGCTGAAGATGCACGGGGGAGGCTGGAGGCAGCAAGGCGTGGGAGTGAGACTGCCCAAAGTGCCTGACTTTCCATCTTGCGCTTGTCTTCTTTCCCTCCCCTCTTCCTTTGCAGTGTGGCATTGTCCTGGGAGCTCTGCTCTTGATTTTCTGTTCTTGGATGACTCATCAATCCTGCATGTTCCTGGTGAAATCGGCCAATCTCAGCAAGCGCAGGACCTACCCTGGCCTGGGTGAGAATTTCCAGCTCCAGGGCTTGCTTTTTTTAACTGTGGTTTTACTTTGACCTCTTAATTTACAACTTTTTCACTGATATTGTTGGAAAACCAAATGATTTCTTGATGTAGTTTTCAATTTGTGTTTTGTTCTTCTGTCAGGCTCTTCCCCCGTGCCATGTCCCCGGGGGGATACGAGGGCTTAATTCTGTTCTTGACAGGGAAGTTAATAGGCACAGAATTGTTTTGACTCTGCAGGGCAGGGGAGGAGATGCAGTGCTGACTGATCAAAACCCAAGTTTTCGGGAGCTGGCCTGGTGGGTGTCTGGTGTAAATTATTGGTCTCAGCATGAAAGCCACGAGCTTCCCCACCCAGCATGCTGCCGAGGACATTGGGTTCTGCCAGCAGAGCCTGGCATGGAGCTCGGGCTGCCTGGGTCTGAGCCGTGTGTGCATTTATGGCAGAGCAGGGGGAGCAGAGAGGAAACAGCATTGAAAGTTCCAAGTGGCCAAGAAAATAAAAACATCTGCAAGATTCATGTGTGAGGGTTTGGCAGCGTCTGCCAGCCTCTGCGCGGTGCCAGTGCTGGCCTCTGCTGTGACCTCTCTGCTCTTCTGACTGAGTTGGGGAGCAGGAGGAGGTGGTCGGGTTCCCGTGCTCTCAGCTGGCATGTGAAACAACGTGGTTGTTTGCTTGGTTTCTCTTGTTTGGGTAAGTGGAGAGTTGGCTGGCATCGCTTTTGGTAAAAGAGTTAAAGAACTGCATGGCTCGCTTGGTCACTGCATTGTTGACAGATGGATTTCCACCATGCTCAGGATACCCGAGGTCCTGTTACCACGCTTTGCATCTTTAGCCTTTGCTACAAGCTTAAAAAAAAAAAAATAATAATAATTAAAAGATTGTTGTGGTTTTAGCAGCCGTGCCCCTGCCCTGGAAGCAAGGCTGGATTAGTGCAGAGCCCTCAGGTGGTGCCGCCTTGGCCCAGCCCCTCCTCTCCCAGCTGCCTGCTCTGACAAGGAGCCTTTGTTGCTGCTTCCCTCTCACCCGAGTACAGAGAGTCCCCTCCACCTTGGAGCATCTCCCAGGAAGAAGGGGTCCTCCGTGCTTCCCGCAGCCAAGGGGCTCGAATACACAGAGGCCAGTAATGCTTCCCAGCTTCCTGGCACCCCCTGGCAGGCGGGCACTGGCACAAAGAAGTGCCTCTGCTCCCTGCCCGCGCTCTGGGAGAGGTGCCACCTCGAGCAACCAGGAGAGGAAGACGCTGGGAGGAAAGGCAACGCTCCTATAATGCATCCTAATGCATCAAGGTTGAGCAGTTCCACACAGACAGCCTTTGTCACCGTGTGCTTGGGCCCCGGTACATCTGTGAGAGATCCTGGCAGTCCCCGCAGCTGATTCTATGGGAGGCTTTGGCAGGGTTTAAAGATGGAAGAAAGTTTTGCAGTGTAACTTCAGGCAGCCGGCCCCTTCCGGAGGAGCACAGAGCTTCCAGCTATAGAAGAGCCAGGCTCATCACAGGCTGAGATCCGGCTCAGATGTTGTCTCCCTGCATCGCTGCCTGTGTGAAGGGCTTGGCTGTTTGAAATCCTGTGCTCTTCAACACTGCTCTGCGTGGAAGGGAAGCAGCTTGGAAGATGTGGGGCAAGAAAGGAGGCAGTTCCCAGGGAAACTGCAACCAGAAATGGGGTAATGCCTCCTCTTGCAGCTGCCAAAGGGGGTGTGCAGGGCCCAGCAGCCTGGGTCAACTCTCTGCAGCCACAAGTGCTGGGACGTGACCTGCTCGTGGCAGCCACACTTGGCTTGAAAGGGCTTCTGTAGTTCGGAGCAGGTTCAGCTCTGCCCAGCTTTGTTAGGCACCTAGAGATCCCGTTCTGGAGACGTTTTGCTGTACAATGTATTTTAGAGCCGCCGTCTCCTTCCTCCTCCGGAAGATAAAGGATCCAATTTTTCCCATGTCCCCAAATGGGGACATCTGACATAACGTTTGAAGGCTTGCTTTCATTAGAGCATAATTTCAGAACAGCCAAGGAAACAGACTGGCTCTCAGCACCTCAAGCTTCAAAATCAGCAGCAGCTGCGATGTTATCCGGAGTTGCGCTTCTGTGTGCTGGGAAAAGGAGCTGGTGGGATCGGTGCCGTAGCAGCAGAGGTTCTGGAGGTCGGTGCTCTGGGCTCCAGGAGGATCCCCAGTCCTCTCACTGCCTCTTCTCTCACACCTCTCCTTCCAGAGTGGGTGAGAGCTGGAGGCCTGGAGCTGCACTGCGCTGTGCTGCTGCCGCTCCTGCGCCCGGCTGCGCTCCGCTTCCGCCCTGTCTGTCGTCGAGCCCTGGGCTATTTTCAGCACTGCCCCACATAACAAAGCCAGTTTATTTTTCTGCTGTGGGTCTCCTGCTGTGCTTTTTTTTTCCCCCCCTCCTCCCTTCATTCTGTGGGAGAACATGTTGTTTCCTTAATTTTTAACTCAAGCCAAGCCCAAAGAAAATCATCGTTTGTAAGTTAATATTTAAAAATAACAGAAGGAGCTTCCAGAAGTGAGGAAAGTTGGTTTTTCTGGTGGGCTCCGGGGCTCTGTGCGGTGCCTCAGGAGCAGACAAAGGCAGCCCAGGGGGCGGTGGGTGGGTGTTGGAGCTCTGCAGGACGCTGACAAGCGGGCACTGTGGTCTGGTTTTGGAACTCGAGGTCTCAATTCACATTCTACCCAGTGAGATGGAGCTAAAAATACGCCCGGTTTTCTTGGCTTTTTCTTTTTAAGAAAAAAAAACCCGATGATTTAAAGACTACTGATGGCTTTCTGCTACGAGCTACAACCCAAGGATGGGAGGGAGAAGAAGCCTCTTGGCAGCAGCCCTTTGGTGTGGGCTGTGAGTGCTGGGTATTCTGGGGATGGGATTGAGCGTTCTGGGCACCGGCTCAGCTCTCCCATCCAGCAACGTCAGGCGGTTCAGTTCGAGTGGGAAGATAAAAATAAAAATGCGACTGTGATTGAAATTGTGCACTGCAGTAACTTTTTGCCACACAGCATCTCATACATGCATATTTTCTCTTCCGCGCTGACTTTCTTTTAATGGTTGCCATGTGTGACTGCTACTTCACACTGCCTTTTTTTTAACATGAAAAAGGGGGGGAGGAAAAAAAAAAAGGAGGAAAAATAACCTGCTTTCTGCCTTTCCTTCGTCTCTTTTTTTCTCCTGTCTTATGTGGTTTTCAATTTGTGGAGGGCACGTCTGAAAAAGAAAATGGGACGGTGGGAAGGGAAAGCAGCCCCCAAATGCAGTGCTGGTGGCTTCCTGCTCAAGTGCCCTTTGTCACTAGCATTGATTAATTTCTAACTGATGTGTGCACCGTTCTGGACCTTTCTTTAATTAACTGCATTTTTTTTTTCTTCTTCTTTTTCCCTCTCTTATGCCAGCATTTCACGCCTATGGAAAAGCAGGGAAAATGTTGGTGGAAACAAGGTAATCTATTGCTTTAAAGCTGGAATAGTTTGTCTCCCTTTAATGAAGACAATGCTCTGTGGCATTGCTGTGCTCATTTATTACTCCCCTGCCCTCCCTGGTCCCAAAAGCTTTCCCTGCCACCTACAGAACTTGAGCAAGATGCCCGTGTGCTTCATCTTCTATGCAGGCAGGAGCTCTGGGGCATGGGATGCAGGAGCTGGAGAGCAAACTCATCTCCTGCTCTGCTGTGAACTCACGGGCATGTTGCTGGTGGCTGGTTTCCAGGGGTGGGATCCCTGCCAGGGTTGCTGGGAGTTCACAGGAGAGCAGCCCATGCCATGGCTGTGCCCTGGAGCTGCCCTGTGCCACCTGCTCCCGGCTGCTGGGGAACGCCTGGTGGCACAGCCCTGTCCCTGGGGCAGCACAAGAGCTCTCCAGCCTGGTAGCTGCTGGGCTCCTGCGCCTCATGTGACCCCAACCCCAGCAGCAAATCCCTGGCAGGTCGCGTTCAGAAGCCCTGATGGGCAGTGGGATGGTGTCACCGTGCTGTTTTTTCTAGAGGAGGTTCTCTGTTGGAGGCATCTTGAGCTCTGGCCGGGCAGTGGTGCCGGCTCATTTTCTGTTCCCATCTGCAGATTGCTACAGAACGCTAAAAATACACCAAATATTTCTCCAAAGTGACTTGTCCATGCGAGCAGTCGCTGTAATTGCCACAGGGATGCTATAATTGGAAACGGGAGGGAAAGTGGTCCATGCAATCGTGAATGGGAGGAGAAGCAGTTCGTACTACAATCTTTTCATTAAAGTGTGGTCCATTTTGTGGAAGGAAGTTTGAGAGCTGAGCTATTACCGAGGCTTTCATGGTAGGGCCCTGCTGCAGGGGGTGCGGCTGGGAGGACCTCTTGCTGGTTCTGTTAAATGTTTTTCCAAGAAATAAAGGAGTTCTTGCCATCCCTAAGGTCTGTTTCTTCTGTGGCTCCAAACAGCAGTTAAACTGATGCACGTGTTAGCAGAGCCACGTCTCTGGCTGAGATGCTGCTTGTGGGGGAGAGGTGGATAGAGTTTCCTCGAGTTTAGGTTGCTGGGGCTGAATGTAGAGCTGATGGCCTTAGCCAAGCTGCTAAGAGCCATGTTAAGAGCTCTGGCTCCAGCAGGGCTCGTTCTGATGCACAGCCCCACTGTATCCCTGTAGATGGAGGACTGACTTTATTTCTTGCCAAACATTTCCAGTGTGAGATTGGTAAAATCTGGGCCTCGTCTCCTTTGTGTCGTGCTGGGAAGTTGTCTGCAGTTAGGGATGGATGTACGCTGAAGCAAGGCGTGCTGAGCCTGCTTCACCTCTGCAGATGAGCGAGCAACTGCCTGCGTGGATTTTCTCTTAAGTCCCTTTAAATGTACTCTTTGTATCCTCTGGAAGCCTCTTGGTCAACGGGAGAGTGCAGGAGGATTGTGAGCAATCTGCAGCTGTTGTGGCTGGGCGCAGCGTCTGTGCTAAACCTGTGCTGCGGCTGCCTTCCAGGCTTCCTGCTTCAGCCTCCTAATCTCTCCGTACTTTGTTGTTTTGCAGCATGATTGGGCTGATGCTGGGAACTTGCATTGCTTTCTATGTTGTCATTGGTGACTTGGGGTCCAACTTCTTTGCCCGGCTGCTTGGATTTCAGGTAAATCAATCCTCGCTGCATTGCAGCTGCTGTGCAGGCAGTGCTCCCAGTTCCCTTAAATGGAGCAGCGTGTGCTCAGAGGGCCACGAGCTGCTGTGGGGGCACCTCCAGGGAAGCTTTAGTGGCTCAGAAGTAGAGGAAACAATCAGATGTGCAAAACCTCCCTTAAGGCACTGCCAGCAAAACACCCCTTTAATACTGGTCGCTATTAATTCTGGAGCAGATTAACGAAGGAGATCCGATGTTTCTGCCCTAATGCCTCCCCCTGCCAGGTGGTGACAGACAGTTCCTCTGTCTGAGCCGGTACCCCTCGCACCCCTGTGCTCCTGGCGGGGCTGTTATCTGCTCCTCCTGATGCTGCTAAGCTCTGATTAAGGGACTGTGAAGTTAAAAAGATGCGTTGTGGCTGCAGCCAAATTAGGTATTAAATATTTCCAAGCATTCCAGAGTGTTCTGCTATAATAAATACCAATGTGAGTTTTTTGATTAATTTTCTGGATCAGAATTTTCAAGACTTCAATCTCCCATTCCCCAAGTAAGTTCAGTTTTTATTTAATTGCATGGAAAATACTCAAATCGCTTGTGTTGGATTAGTGTTTAAAGCCCCCTCCCCTCTCTGCCCCCAGCCCAATACTTCCACTTCAGGGTGGACCGGTCACGTACTGTGCAGAGCAACAGTGGCACCCAGTGACTGTCTGAGCTAATCACAGACCCAGCTCTAGAAATGGCAAGCTTTCAGCATTGAGTCTTTAAATACCTATAGAGTTGCATCAGGGAGTTGCTTTACTAATGTGGTGAGGCATTCAGAGCGTGCTCTGTGTGCTGCTCCCTCTCCAGGTGTCCGGCAGCTTCCGCATCGTGCTGCTCTTCGCCGTCTCCTTGTGCATCGTGCTTCCCCTGAGCCTCCAGAGGAACATGATGGCCTCCATACAGTCATTCAGTGCCATGGCTCTCATCTTCTACACCGTTTTCATGTTCGTGGTGAGTACTGATGATGGGAGGTTTCCCGCTTGGCTCACACAGGTGCTCACTGTGCGCCCCGTGGGGGCAGCCTGCAGGCGCAGGGCTCGAGCGTAACGTGTCCTTCCTGATACATAGCACTGATAGGGCCTGGCACGGGGGCTGAGCTGCTGCCCGTGTGCTGGGCTTGTGGGGAAGGAGCACAGAGCAGGAGCTGATGGCAGATCTGCGTGCCACTACAAAGCAACGGATTGCGGTGGCGAGCAGATTGAATTGTGGTTTATTCTGCTCATCGATGTCATGTAATTTAGAGCTCCGACGTAGAAATCAGAGGATAGAAGACGTGGGGAGAAAGTGCCTGGAAACACGAGGGCTTTTGTCATGCGTTGGTGCTTTGCCTTGAAACCTCAGTGTTTGTAATGTGCAGAGGGAAGGCTCTTCTTGTTGAGAGCACAGGCTTTGCGTGCTTTCTTTGCAGCCAGTGGTGAATGTCTCTCAGGCAACAAGTGTGATTGCGTTTCTGCTTCTTGTGCTCTGGAGACTTCATAAGCTCTCAGCTCTGACACATGGAGTGTATTTCTTCAGAGATTTTTCTAGAAACATTTTCCTTTACTGAGATAAATGGATTATTGACCATTTAGATCAAGTAGGGTAAGCTGAGGGTTGTCCAAAGCTCGTTCTGTTTGGCTTGGCCAAGCTTCATCATATAGCACCATGTACTGAGAGGTGGAGACTGATGCTCAGGCTGCTTGATCATGGAGCCCCAGCCCTGTCTCCACCAAACTTCAGGCCTGGAAGAGCTGAAGCAAAAGAAAGAAAAGGGAGGAGTGGAAATTCCACGTATTTAACTTTTTTTTTTTTTTTTTAGTAGATTGGGCTGCGTTACAATTCTGAGCTGTAATGAAGCTGGAAACTGTAAATGAGTGTTTCACAAAACTAGTGTGTTCCAGAAGCTGTGCCTTTAAGAAAACCACAACATTTCATGAGAGTTGGCTGCACTAAAAGTAATCTCTGGGGATTAGAAAACCCCTATTCAGGGGATATTATAAACAGGCATTCAGACGTATTTACCTTCTGTTTCCTGTGCAACCCAATGTCTGCCAGCTTCCTTGTCAGTGGCAAAAGAGCCCCTGTGCCTGAGCTGGGTGCCTTGCTCCCCTTGTTTTCCTGAAGTTTTTCCCTGTCCCCACTGAGCTGGCGGTGCTGAGTGCTCCTGGAGCAGCAGTGTGCTGGTGGGCTCCTTTTTAAGGAGCTTTTGTCTGTCTCTGTTGAAGAGGATTCTCCGAGGCAAACGTTGGCTTCCTGTTTTAGAAAAGAAAAGTGCAAAAGAAATGTCTGGGAGCAATAAGTCTCGTGGTGAAACGTGTCGGTGGAAATGGTTCCACCCTGCTGTGTGCTGCTGATGGCATCAAACCGGGGGGGGGGGGGACTGCCACAAAATAGACCCAGGGCCCACAGTGGCAAGCGGCCCGGTGAGGATGCTTGGAGCACTATCAGAGTACGTGGGGTGGGGTAAGGGAGCGGGGGGTTGAGAGCAGGCCGTGGTACAGCAGGCACTGCTCTCACCGAGCTGCCACACGCTGCCTTGCGTCCCGCTGCTGGCATTCCTGCTGGATCTTACCCCCTTTTCCTTCTCTTGGCTGCAGATCGTGCTGTCGTCCTTCAAGCACGGCCTCTTCAGCGGGCAGTGGCTGCAGCAAGTTAGTTACACACGCTGGGAGGGCATTTTTCGCTGCATCCCCATCTTTGGCATGTCTTTTGCCTGTCAGTCGTAAGTACCCACCTTCCCACTCCTGGCTGTTGTGGTGTGCAGTGCCTTTTTGTGAGGGAGGAGGGTCGTAAGGATCCGCATGGGATACGCACCATCTGGTTTCCTATTTTGTTTTAATCCAAGTATTTTACAGCCTGCAGAAGTACAGCATCTCTCTCAGTTGTGACCCTTCTTGTTACCTAGGGAGGGAGCTGTGTTTCACTTGGGAGTTATTGTATTTAGGCAACATGACATCTTTTGGGCCAAACGGCTCCTCAGTGTAATGCACGTTGCTTCGGGACAGCTGCATAAGCAATGGATTTCCCCTGTTTCTTGTAGAGAATGAATCAGTACCAGGGAGGGCAGTGGGGCTGTGTGCTCCCAAGGGCTCCTGCAGGGCAATGCATGCCCTCTGCTACCCTAAATCACTTTGCAAATACACAGAAGAGGACCGCAGAGTCACTGACTTTGGGTAGCTGTTTGCATGTTTCCAGTTACCTGCTTTTCACAAGGCTTTCCTTTGGCATGCAGGAGGGCAGGATGACAACAGGCTATTTTCACGTTTCTAGCTGCATTACCTTCTGCACCAAAATGGCAAGTGAGCAATACGTGCCCGGCCAGAATAGTAACAGGCTTGAAATAGAAACGTATATCCAAATGTGGACACGGAAAAGACCATCCTCATTTGGAAGGCTGGCAGAGCTGGGCTTTCCCCCCTGTAGTTCTAGCAAGCGGGTAGCATGCCAACAGCAAATGAATGTGACAGATAAAATTTGTTCAGACTGCTGTGTTTACACCCACACACACCATCCAAATCATCTTTTTCCACTTATGGGCTCTCTTGGCAGCTCGGTCCCCACCCGAGCACGTTCCAGCCTTGCTGGTAATGTCTCCATTACAACTGGCGAGGGGAGCTGTATTCTTGTACAGCTTTACCTAGTTTGTATTGTGGCATTTTTGTAGTTTCTTTTTTTTATGTGGTAGTGCCCACACAGCACCCAGCACAGTGCTGCGGGGAGCTGGAAATGCAGGGAAATCATTTGGTCTGGAGCAGTGTGCATGTACCTAAATATAGACTCCATCACTGCACTTACGTGGCAAGCTAAACCAAAAGCAGTGTGTTTTTTCCAAGGGTTGGGGCAATGTGCTGCCCCAGCCCAGGCAGTCCTTATGAGAGTGTTCTCAGCTGGATAGGTTTGATTTTGCTGAACCTCTGAATCACCTTATAAAAAATACGTAATTGTGACTTGAAACAAAGCTCCTTCAGCATGTAAATGCAGCATGTGTGCAGTAAGGAAAAATAAAGGCACTATTATTGTACCTTGAAAAGCTGACCTTAATTTACTTGGAAGTCTGAACCCGTTGGCTCTTTAGAAGCTGGCCTGTTGCTGCAGAGCTCACAAAGTGGGTCACTGCTCCACAGGTGTGCGACATGGAAATGTGCTTCGGGGCTGAGGATGGAGCAGGAGGACGCAGGGCTGCCTGGGCTGCAGCCTCCTTGTGACACCGAGCCCTGGGGGGGGTCAGGAGGAGCTCTGCAGGAGGAAACCCCTGATTTCTGCCGGTGGTTGTTCTGCTGAAAGTGAGGACAGGACAAATGGGTGCTCAGTGCCCCTGTGAGCATCAGTCCCTGCAGGCAGCTGGCGCTGTGTGCGGAGGAGCTGTGTGAGGCAGTCCTGCAGCAGAGGGCCTTGCTTGGCTCCTCGTGCGGATGCTCAGCTCAGTTCGTGCGGAGCCCCTTGAAGTTCAGGGATTAAGGGTTAAGGATTTTGCTCCTCTGCCTGACACACTTTCTGTCTGTGGCTTTTTGCCCACTGGAGCTGGGGATGCCCCCTTCCATCTCACAGGGTGCTCCCCCTCCTCTCGATTACTTCAGTAACATGAGGCCCGGATGCAGCCACTTGAATTCAAATAACCAGACATTAATGAGTTGCTAAAATATGCATCTGATGTCAAAAAGTGCATTCCACAAGCTTTCCAAATCTCTAAGTACCCCAAATCCCATGCAGTCAGCACTCCCAGCTTCCTATAAACTGAGCTCCAACAGCAGCACCGAAATATGACAGGCACTGCATTTAGTTCTGTTTGTTTAACTTTTCGTTTAGACAGTGTGATGCTCTAACCTTCTTCCTGCTTTTACTCTGTAAACACTGCGTTACTTTAATTATCAGTGCTGAGGGCTCCAAGAACAATAATCTCCGTGCTCTGCCTGGCCTGGTGCCACTGGTGCTCAGTGGAGCAAACGGCCATTAATTTTGCAACACTTTTGAACCAAAATGTTTACATCACACGTTCAGCTCCACGTGGTGGGGTGGGGAGAGCAGGAATATTTTTGCAACACTTAGAGTTATGAGTGTTCTGCAATCTCTTGGCATTAGCAGTATAAATTGTGGAATAGAGGCGAGTGTTTATGCTCCATAGGGGGAAGGTGTCAGGGAGGCTTCGCTGCTGGGCTGAGGCACTCGAGTTTGTTTTTTTTTTTCCCTCTTTCTAGAAACTTTCCTCAAATAATTTACCCTTTTCAACAGTCAGGTCTTGCCTACCTATGATAGCTTGGATGAGCCGTCCGTTAAAATCATGAGCTCCATCTTTGCTTCTTCCCTAAACGTGGTCACCACCTTTTACATTACGGTAAGAAACCTCCCCTTCTCTTTCCTTGCCAGAAGTCACGCTCTGGAGGGGCAGTGGGGGCGATGATTTGTTTCCAGATGGGGCTGGGTTCTCCTTATCTGTATTTATTCTCAAAGACACTTTGCTGAAAGCAAAACGAAATGGGGAATGATGCCTCAGCTCTGGGGGGTGTTGCAGCCAGGGCTCCCAGAAGGTTCCCTATGGAGGTGGCCCCACACTCCCTCCTTGGCTCATCCTCACCCTTGGGCACTCATTGCCCCCCACCCTTTTGCTGTGCACGTGCTTTGGAGTCCGACCCCCCCTGCTCACCTCCCCTCCCGCCGGACAGGTGGGCTTCTTTGGCTACGTGAGCTACACCGAAGCCATTGCTGGGAATGTCCTCATGAACTTCCCTTCCAACCTTGTGACGGAGATGATCCGAGTGGGATTCATGATGTCGGTAGCTGTGGGCTTCCCGATGATGATTCTCCCATGCAGGCAGGCGCTGAACACCCTTCTCTTTGAGCAGCAGGTAAGACCCTCTCGTGTGGCCAGGAGCTGCCTTGGTGTGCGCTTTGGAAACTTGCTTGTTGAAGGGCTCCTGTGACTGTTTGGCTTCTGCTGTTGGCTGCTGACCTGGGCTGCAGTTGTGCCTCGGTTCTGTGGGACTGCATGACGGTGGCACGTTTCTGACTCGTGGGTGGGTGCTGCTGCCTGGAGGGACAAATGCTCAGCTCCCACTGCAGGTTAAGTGCCTGCCGTGCACAGCAGGAGGCTGATGGCAGCCTGTACATTCTGCTCTACTGAGCGGTTAATCCGTGGTGCTTTGAGTTTCCTGTCCTCTGTGGTGGAATCCCGTGGGCAGCAGTGCCAGGGCTGTGAGCCGGGGGCCTGCCCTGCTCTGCTGCCCCCCAGCTCACGTGGCTGCTGCTTCCCTGCTTGGCTCTCGCATGGAAGTGCTGCACAGTTCAGAGCTGAGGTGGTTTTCTCCCTCAAAAAGAAGGAGAAATGTGCTTTTGGAAACAGAGGAGCCTCCTTATTTCCTGCTGCTCCAGCTGGCATTCTTTTGCTGGCCAACTCAATCTCGCTTTGCATTTAGCTCAAGCTTCTGTTCCTGGCCTCAGAGCCTAGCCTCATTTCTTCTGTGTGCCTGTGCTCATTCCTGCTCTTATAATTCCCATCTTCCCACCTTGTCAGCAGCTCCCTGAGCACAGCCTTCTCCTTTTGGGGTTCAGATCTCCCCTTCTCAGTGTCTCCCCGGCCGCGTGGTGCCGACACAGCGTGGAGCTGCAGTGCAGCACAGCCCTCTCCCACACGTTCACCTTTCCCAGGGTCAGATCTTCAGACAGCCGCTGTGACTATAGTTGGTCTGTCTGATTTAGACTGTGAGTCCCTTGTGGCAGTAGCGTGTTCTCCTCTGTGTATTGTACGGCACTAAGCATGCCGATGGTATTCAGTAAATAACAGTAAGAGATTGTGGGAATGTTCTGAGGCCTTTGTGTATCTGCATAAATAGAAACCTCTTAGGGCAGGAAATAAAACTCGAGCAATTTATAGCTCTAAATCCTGCCACTTCTGCCTGTGAGAAGCCCCCGGCTCTTTTCTCACGTTGGGAGAATCTGGGGATGGGGGAAGGCTGTTGGAGCGAGGCAGCGGACGTGGAGGGCTGGAAGTGCTGGGGAAGCCTCACTTCTCCCCTGGGCTCCAAATGTGTCACTTTGCTTTTGTGTCCCATCTTTGTGCCCAGGAGCGTGGGGACCCGCTGGCTTTCAAGGGCACGTGGGTCCGTGGCATCCTGTGCTTTCCACACCTCCTGCTCGGGGAACGTGGGCTGGGACGGGAAATGGAGGGCATCTGGAAACCCTCCAGCATCAGCAGCTCCCCCGCAGCTCTGCTCATCCTCTGCAGCCCAGCTGGGGTGTCTTCCGTCACGTCGGAGGAGCCGGCCCACACACTGCAACGCGGTGGGAACAGCCCTGCTCCCGGAGGTGCTGGGGATGCCTCAGTGCAGCAAAACCAGAGCTCTTCCCAGCGCCCGCTCTCCCTCCAGCCTTCTCAGCTGCGCCTGTTTCTCATGCCCTCGGCCTTGGGGCCACTTGCGGCAGCATCACTGGCAGAAGGAGTTGGATACAGCTGTGCAGTTCACATTTGGGGCAGGATGAAAACAGCAGCTTTGGCTGCGTGCCTCCTGTCAGTCTTGTTTTGAAGGTTCAGATGCAGTCGCGTATTAAAACTATCCAACTACATCTAGCTGCCCCCTGCCCCATCACTGCAGAGATCACAGTGCTGAGGTGTTGAAACTGCCCCTGTTCGGTCTGCCTGGCTCCTTTTACCCCACTGGCAGAGCCCGAGGGGTGTTTGCCTCAGAACTGTGCAGGTGTGCAACAGGGGCTCAGTTCATTCTTTTCTCTTCCAGCAAAAAGATGGCACCTTTGCTGCTGGGGGTTACATGCCCCCACTTCGCTTTAAAGCCCTGACGCTGGCTGTCGTGTTTGGAACCATGATAGGAGGCATCATGATCCCTAATGGTGAGTGAGGAATTTGGGGAAAGGGCTGCTCAGTGCTCATTCTTCCTGGCTCTGCTGGGTAGGATGGCCTGGCTCGTACTGCAGGCAGCTGCCAAGGGCTGCTGTGCTCGTGATTCTGGAAGAGAACAGCTCTGCTGACTCCTCTTGTTCTTCTTTGCCAGTGGAAACGGTCCTGGGCCTGACAGGTGCTACGATGGGAAGTCTGATTTGTTTCATCTGCCCAGCTCTTATTTACAAGAAGATCCACAAGAATGCACTTTGTTCACAGGTCAGTGATGCTGCTGCTTGGCATTCCCCTAAGCCCTCTGCAGAGCCTGGGAACAGCATTCATGTGGCTGCAGGAGGGCAGCTGCTCGGTGCTCCCTGCTGTAGCCACTTATCGCAGGTGGGACCGTCCTGCTCGGAGCTCACAGGCTGGCTCAGTGCATGGTTGCCCCATTTTGCACAGAGGCTCTTTATATCCCTCTAAGCTGCGAGCAAAGCTTTCATTTGCTGCGTGAAATGCTGCCTCCAGTCCGCCTTCTGACGGGCTTTAGGTTCTGTATCCACAGACTGGGGAATCCAGGCAGCCTATAAAACCTTACATCTCAGCCTACCTGGGCTGGGTAAAATAAACAGGGCTTCCCAGCGATGTGGTTCTTGCTGCTGACCTACAGCTCTCTGGTCTCAACCAAAATAATAATAAAAGGGAACACACACGTAGAGGTGTTGCTTCAGGAATTGATCTTTAAAAGATTGGGGTCGTTCAGAGGCTATTAAAAGTTGAGCTTTTCCTTTTGCTCCAGTTTGAATTGGCCTCCTCGGGGACTGAAACAAAGTGGCTCTTTGCTGGGCTTGATCTCTCTGGTTCTGCAAGTACTGCGCTTTTATGGGGTCAAAATTAACATGCTTTGTTTTTTTTCTAACAATGACTGAATCCATGGCCTTTTAGCAGGCCTGTGCTCCAGCATCACCAGTCACGACAGCACTGATCTGGGAATAAGGTTTTCGGCAAACTGCGGAGTCAGCAGAGGGAGAGCAAGAATTTCTGTGGGTCCTACAGAACTAATGGCTTTTTCTGAGTTTAATGACTTGTGGGTTTGCAAACGTATGTGAAGCTTTTAAGCAGGGTGCTTTTTTTTCTTTCCCCACGCTTTCTCTGACACAAGGAAATAGTCCAACTTTCCAGCTTTCCCTCTGAATTCTGACACTTTGGTCCTAACTTCTTTGACTGAAACCCCAAGCAGGAGTCTGAATGCCAGCCTGGATTTTTCAGGGAAACAAAGAGCACTTTCAAGTCTTGCTTTCTGTTCCGGCCGAGCCAGAACGTTTCTCTGCAGTGCCTTGAAACTGCACTCAGGGTGTGCTGAGCTCACTGGCTGCCCAAGGCGACTCTCAGCTGCCTGCAGTTGAACGCTGGGGTGCTCACAGTGCGTGACCTAAAATGCTGCTCACAGGACTGGAGATATTTGTCCTGCAAAAATCCCACAGAGGATTATCTGAAGCATCAGCCCCCGGGTTACCCTGGCATTTGAAGGGGCTGCTAGCAAGCTGTCCAGTCTTCTCTTGAATGATCCATGGCCTGTCAAGTTTGCATACTTGCTTTGACCGATGCTCTGAAGTGCTGCAGCAAGGGCACACCTGTCCTCAGGAGCGCCTCCAGCTGCATAGCACTCCGTGCCTCAGCTCTGAGAGCTGAGACCGGGGCCCAACCCTCTCCTTGTCCCTCCAGGCCTTCTGCAGAGACTCATTTATTCATTCCCCGTAGCTCTTTCTTTGGTCTCCTCCTTCATTCCTTCTTCCTTTGATCCAGGCGCTGCACTCCATCAAAATGTGCTCCTGTGAAAAGTGGCAGTACGGGGGGAGAAGGAGCTGCCCTGGGCAGAGCTGTCCCTCCTCACTTTCCCCTGCCTGAACAACACACGTACATGTTCTGCCTCCCCACCTGCACCCTTCTGAACATGTTTCCAAAGCAGCAGCTCTCTCATCCAGCTCTTTGACTTGCCGGGTTATCTGAACTCTTGCAGTATTTCTTCCACATGTGTTGGGCCACCTCTGGCTTCCAGTGAGGTCCAGCATGGAGCAGCTGGCAGCTCTGGAGTTGGGTTTTGTAGAGCTGGGAAGGTGATGCCAACTTAGGGTATGATACAGCACTGAAAGCAACCACGAGGGCTGCAGGGCAAGCAGGCAGTCCCAGACATTGGCTTCTGCCACCCAGCTGTGAATTGTCACAGCCAACGTGCAGGTTAGGAGCTGGGATCAACGTGGGGACGGCGGGCTGCTGGAGAGAGCAGTGACAGCAGGGCAGGGGAGTGAAAAGCTCGGAGTGAGCCCTGTGGGGCTGTGGGTGAGCTGGGGAGGAGCATCCCCTTCCTTGCAGCACGTTCCTGTGACGGCACAGCTCCGTGTCCCGCTGCCCTGGGGAGGATTGGCAGAACACTGCTGAAGGTCGTGCTCAGGTCTGTAAACACAGCTTTGAACTTCCAGCAGGAAGGTGTTGGTTTCTCAGTGTTGACACAAACGTGTGTCTGAGAGGCCCCTCCCTGGGAGGCCGTGCTGCTGCTGTCCCGCTCAGGGAAGAGGAGCTGCAGGGGTTGTTGCTTGGGTCAGGCAGTGCTCATTGCTGCATGGTGGGACGTTCCCCTCTCTGCTTTGGGTCAGTGCTGTGCATTGCTGTCATGGTGGAGGAGCCGGGGAGGGACACAGCTCTGCATTCCTTTGTGCTTACAGCGTCCCTCAGTGCACAGTGTCCAAAACAACACTGCTCAGGAGATGTCGTCACTTGAGGCAAACGCGGCTCTTGCTTTGTGCTGCTGGCTCAGGCGTGGTCAGAGGAGATGCTTTGAGCTAATGACACCTCTGTTCAAAGTTCAAGCTTTCTTCTGGGAGGAAGCACAGCCAAGAGAAAGCAAGCAGCAGAGGAAACGGATGCGTAAACTTCCTCTTCCAAGTTCCTGGCCGGGCCCCAGTGCTGCTCTCGGGAGATGGGTGCTTGGTGTGCTGAGCTGCAGGCAGGAGGAGGCTGTGGCCGGAGGGATGTTCCTCCTACAGAGTGCATGTCCAGGAGCCCTTCGGTGGCTCCCAGGTTCCCCTCAGAGGGGTGGAGGAGATTCCCCCTGTGGGAACAGCTGCTGGCTCAGAGCTGCTCTGCACGCTCTGCTTCTTCCCCTTTCTCCACCCCAAATGCGTTGGGTGGTTTCTGCCCCTGCTCTTCCTCAGGGCACCACTGAGTCCCTGCAGCCCATGCTGCTGCTCTTGTCAGAAGGTTGTCAACCTCCTGCCAGAGGTTGGCCCCGATGGTCCCTTGAGCACCAACTCCCTCCCTGTTATTTTTTTTGCACACCGTAGGTATCTCTGTGGAATGGAGCCGAATTACAGACCTCCACTCAGGTCTGCAGCATTCTTGGGCTGGGTGAGGATGGAGGTGTGGGGCAGCCTGGCCCCTGGGAAGCTCCCAGATGAACTCTAAATGTTGAACAATCAGAGGGGTTTAAATCCACAACATTCAAGCCCGTGGTTCCCTATTAAGATAAGAAACAACAAAAACCCTTTTAAAACCAGCAGTGATTTCAGCCGTTTCCTACGGTTTCCCTTTTCTCCCACATGGCTCCCGGTTCCTGTGGCACCAGAATACATCCTCTTTGTGGAAATGCTCTTCCTCTCTGCTGTTGTTTCTGGAGGACGCCGGCACAGCCGCGTTGCTGCCAGGGCTGTGGGTCGTGCAAGGGGGGGGGAAGTGGAGGGCAGGGACCTGCCTGCTGCTCCCGGCCTGCAGGATGTCTGCTCTTTGTGCACAGGGCCGGCAGCAGACCTTGCTTCTGTTTCCTTTGCAGCCCCTCTAAGATGTGCCCTCTGCTCCCTGGCTGTGCTGCTGATCCCTTTTCCTTCCGAAGGCGTCTCCTGGGCGCTGACCACACTGACCCCACTTCTGCAGCAATGGGGAGCCCAGCGCCGGCCCCACCTCTCCCTTTGGACTTCACCTTTCTATTGTGGGCTCCCCCTTTCATTTCCCAACTTCTCCCTCCTCCGGTAGCCCGTGGCAGCTCCTGTTGTGTTCACGTTCCCCAGTGGCTGTTTCTGCTTTTTCTCACGCTGAGCTGCATCCTCTTGTTGTACCCCTTGTTAAGTGTGGTGTGCATGCTGCAGGATGAGGATTCTGGGCAGTAAGGCAGGGATGAGCCCTTTCTGAGTTAGGTAAATTCTTTGCAGAGTCCTTCCCCTCACAGGATCCAGGTTCTGTCTCGCTGTGTTCCTTCTCTTTGATCTCAGCTTTCTGAGTTACTTCTCAGCAGCTTCTTCCTAGCTTCTACCCCATCCGTGGACCATTAGCCACAGGACTGCGCACGGACATCTTGCTTTCACAGAGAAGAATTTTTAAATGGTTCCCAGGTAAACCTGGCCTGTGAACAGGTCAGGCACCTCTGCTCTCAGCCAGAGCTGACTGTGCAGTGTTGCAGTGTAGCTGCTCAAAGTGCCAGGCAGTGTTCCTGTGCAGCTGGACTCCTGTCCACCATGTGCATTTTTCTATTCTGATGCCCTGTCCACCTCCTCTTGAGCCCTTCTGATACAGAGGCAGTCTTTTACAACAGCTTCCAGCATCTGAAACTGTTGTTTTGTGCCTCTCCATCCAAATACAAACAAACCTCTGCCGAGAGCAACTGTTTCCTTTTTCACCTCTTCCATTTCTCCTCAACTCTCCCTTACTGCTTTGAGTTGTTCAGAAACACTGTTTGCATGCAGAACACTGTGCAGTGTCATTTGCTTTGCCATGCTAACCAGAGCTGCTGCCCATTGCAGATCATCCTGTGGATTGGCCTGGGAATGCTGATCATCAGCACCTACACCACCTTGTCTGCCACTGAAGACACGCCGGTGAAGACCGAAGCAGTGGGCATGGAGCACCTGGAGGGAGAGGAGGACAGGTTCGACCAGGATGCTGTCAAACTCCCAGGTATGAGGCTGCTTGAGTCGTGCTTCCAGCTCTGGTCCCAGCTCCGCCTGCTGTGAGCACTGGGTGATGCCCAGGCAGCTCCCTGCAGGTTTTGCCCAGGAAAGCTGTGCTTCCTGGAGTGCAGCTGGGAGCTCCCGTGGTCCCTTTGGGAAGGACAGGCAGGGTGCAGGGCTGGGATCCTTTAGTGGGAGCAGAGCGTGGATGTCCCCACGAGGTGACCAGCGCTGCCCAAGGACAGCCTGGTGCTGGCTGACCGTTGCTGCTCCCAGCATGCTGCCAGCCCATCCTGCTCCCTGTAACAAGCCGTTCACTGCGCTCAAAGGTATGTAAATTTACGGGCGCTGACTTTTTTTGGTTGTGAGGTTGTAAATTTGGATTCAGATTTAGCTCTGACAAAGCCCTTGATTATGCCTCAGCTCTGTTTACGGGTCCACGTTATTTATTATTTGTTTACCGTGGCCGTTGATGGAATTACAGCCGAACCTCCCTTCCCCAGCTGCAGGCTGGCCTCGCAAGGCCACCACGAGCAGGTGTCTCCTGACCCCGTGCTGCCCCTCCTCTGTGCCTGCGTCCTGTTTCTTTATTTTATTTTTTGCTCCATTCTGCTCAAGCTTTTTGTTCTTTGGGGGCCTTGAAATATCCTCGCCGAGATTGAGAACGGAAGCGAGAGAAGGGCCGTCTCTTCTGGAGCTTATCCTCCCTCCCTGTTGTTGGCTGGGTTCCTGCTGAGCAGCTCTGAGCGTCTCTGACAGCGGTGCTGCCGCGATAACATTCACTCCTGGGTCGCTGCGTCCCTGGCAGCTGAGGGGTTTTCTGCCTCTGCTCTCACAGCTCACCCGAGATGCATGCGCCTTCCCAGGCGCTGTGCTGCCCGTGAACTCTGAGCAAAAGATGCTCTCAATCCCTTAATCGTGCTCACTCAGCAGGGCTGGGAGGAGGGATGCGATTGAATTCTTCCGTCTCGGTTAATTTTGGAGCAGTAATGGCCAAAGAACAGCTGCTCGTTTCAGGAGGAGTCGCTAATGACACGCGTGCTTGTGGCTGGGAGGATAAAAGAAGTCCCATAAAGGACGGTGTCCGCTGGAGCTGCTCCATCTCTTTGCCACTTCTTCCCCACGTGAAGCACTGTGGGGAGCTGCACTCCATGGCTGTGTGCCGTACCCACGCAGTGTCTGCACCGCCTGGGACTGGCTGCTGGGTTGTGTCAGACAATCAGAACCATGGCTTGGAAAGGACCCTAAAGATCACTGAGTCCCAAAAGCCAGGCCGTGGGCTGTCCCCCACCTGCTCAAGCTGCCCAGGGCCCATCTACGGCCTCCAGGGATGGGGCACCAGCACTTCTCAGGGCAGCAGTGCCAGGGCTTCACCTGGGTAAAGAATTCCCTCCTGGGACCTGGCAGCACGGTGCCCCAGCGCTGGGGATGCGCAGCTCTGCCTGCCCCCATACGGGAGCCGCGGCCGTGCGCCGTCTGCCTGCTGCTGTCAGAGTGCAGGGGGAGCTTTATGGGCTCCTTTGATGTTGAGCAGCCCAGAACTGTGCAGACTTTCATTAAAGCCCTGCCCTGTGGGCCCTGGGATTATGAATATTAGAACATTGCCCTTTTATGTGAACACGTATTGACCGGCGAGCTCTGAATAGTGTTTTTACTAACGACACCCAAGTGCCCATTACAGCCCCAGCCTGTATTGCTTGAGGTTTACTGTCAGCAGCTCTTCGGGAAAGGTATAAAACCCCTTTCAGAAGCGTTCAGCTGCACCATGCAGCGTGTGCACGGATGGTAAAAGGTTGCTAAGCTGCCTGTGGAAGCTCATGAAGGCAATTATCCATTAGGAGGGAAAAAAAAAAAAAAAAAAGAAAAAAAAAAGCTAATTAGGCAATTTCTCTCTGTATTTGAAAGCACCCTAGAGGGTCTCATGGGGCGGATTAAGATTTTGTAATATTTTTCAGCTCCTTACTCCACTGCTGCTGCTTCGCTCTGTGCCTCTCGCCTTGTGCAACGTTGGTAACAAAGCCCCGATTCACGCCGTGATGCAATGCCCCCTTTCCCCACTGCACCACGAGCCCCACACATCCCATACCCCGTGGGTGCGGGTGCCACCGGGTTGCCCTCTTGGATGCTTTGCGTTGACCTCAAAAAGAGCCCATCCCGGTGCAGCTCCACCAGCAATGGCTGCGCTGTGTGCTGGAGTGGCCCTGAACATGTGCGAGCCATGGATTATGCACAGCCCCTAATCGCTGTAGGAACAGCTTGATGCTGCTGCAGCTCTCCCCGGTGCTTTGTGCGAGCGAGCTTTTAATAGCGCCTGTGACACAGAAAAGGCAACTATCAGCCTCCTGTAATTTGGGTTCGTTTTTACTGCTGGTGCGTCAGGAGACAACTGTGAACTAATTTCAGGGATGCCATTTGATAACCTTGTGAAATCTGTCACCGTTTCAGCCATCAGGGGGGAGCTCTCCTGGGCGCCGCTTGGCCGGGGCTCAGTGCCTGCGTGCCTGGGGGCTCCTGTGTGCTCCAGGCTGTGCGGGGCGGCCCCGCTCCATTCCCTCCCCCGGGGCTCAGTGGGTTGTGGGGGGCCGGCTTGCTCCCATCCCCACTTTTCTCCTATTATCCACTTTCAAAATGGATAATAGCTCCTTTTTGCTGGGCTGAAGTTCAAGCAGGCCGTGTCCCAGTGCTGCTGTCCCCAAGAAGTGCTGCTCCCCGTCTCCTCGCGCCATCCCCAAGCAGGATGTGTATGGGATGCATGGGTGCACAGCCCAACACGGTCACTGCTTCGGTGGACGAGAGAGCTGTGAAAACCACGTGAGGAGGGATTTAATGCCTTTCTGGGACCGCTGCTCCCATCCGAAGCAGGAGCAGGGGGAAGGGAAGCTTTTAGGCTGCTAATCATGAAATTTTATTGCAGCCTGGAGAGGCTGCTGGCAAACCACAACACATCGGCGCGCACACGCGCTCACAAATCAGCTGCAGAAAGCCCCAGCAGCCCCCCCACGTCCGTGAGTGTGAGCGGAGCTGTGCTGCGGGTGAGCCCTGCGCGGGGCCGGGCGTGTTGCTGTAAGCCGAGGAGCTTTTATAGCCTCTCAGCCTTTGCCTGTAAAGTCCAACGCCGCTCATAAAACATTAAGAGGCACAGCATTACTGTAACGCTCTCCAAAGGGACCTGAAGGGCGACTAGACAGTTAGAGTGATTATTACACATCCTGAGCAAAATTGTTCTCTGCAAACCACATACAGCCCCTCGTAGATTTCCATGCAGCGTGAGAGGTCGTTAATTCACGCCCTGATGATGAACTTAATTTTGTTTCCTGCTGAGCAAATGACGGCTTAGAGGCAACTTTGTCTTATTATGGCATGGAGACTTTGGGTTTTGTTTGTGTTTTGTTTTTCTTTCTGCCTTTCCCCGCATTGTTTTCAGAGCACGGACCGTGGGAGCCCTCTCCTGATTTACGACGGAGCTGCTGCAGCCACGGGGCTGCTTCCACCTGCTGTAGCACACTGGGCATGGCACTACAGGCTGCGGGCACTGCGCCCGCTCTGCCTTAACTCCCCTGCTTCCCCTTAGCGCGCACAGCTTCCTTCTCTCCCCAGATTTTCCTGTTTGTTTTTCTTTTCTTTTCTTTTCTTTTTTCCTCTCCAACATCCTATTGCGTTACGGCCACCTCTGGCCATGATTTCCTCCTGCATTTGCAGCGTTCTGCAGCTCTGATTTCATCCACCAACAGTTTCCCCCGTACGCAGCAATCTCCGCGCTCCGCCGACCAATGAACGACGCCTTTCCTCCGAGACACTCAATAACGTTTTGCTGCTGGGCCAGGCTTTTCGCTGGGAACATCGGCGGGAGCCGCGCCGAGCGCCTCCCTGCACGGCCCTGCATCCTGCTGCTTCCCAGGGCGCACGTCCAGCAGTGGGCACCAGCCCCTGCTCTCTGCGCCGTCCTGCACGGAGCATCCTGCCCTGACCGCGGAGCCCTGGGGAGCCCCTCCGTGCAGGCAGCCCCTTGGGATCGGCCGCGGTTTCTCAGAACGCCCGCATCCTTTCCTCCCACTCTCGCTGCAGAACGTGGCCGGGGCAGAACTCAGGGCCAAGGACTCCAGGTTTCTGGCTGAGCCCTGCGTGCTTTTGGCACGGCTCCTTCTGGGCCAGGATTTGGCCTTTTTCTTCCCCGGCTTGGGTAAGGCCCACGCAGCTGAAGTTGTGGCAATCACTTCTTTCCCATGAGTTCATCTTGTAATAAATCGCACCAGCCCTGTGGAGGGGGAGGAGAAAATTGAAAGATGTTTATAGAATTAATTCCCCAAAGGAAATTGCATGGGGGCGGGCAAAGGGGGGGGGGGAGGGTGGGAGACTTGGGAATTTTTTTTGTTACAGAAGATGATTTTTTTTTTCTTCAGTTTGTTGGATGGAAAAAAAATCTGCAGTTCAACTTCGGTGCTGGGAAACAATTCTGTTTCCTCCTCTGCTTCTGTCCTGGGGAGCAGTGTGCTCCAGGGTCCTTCCCCCAGGTCCCCACATCTCCTGGGGCTTTGTCCTCACGGTCTTTCCTTTCTGCTCCCCAAAACCTGCTGCTCCCTTCCCTCTTCTTCCAGGGGAACGGCAGAGGTTGGGAAAATGCTCTTGCACTGCTATGAAAATTGAAAGGAATACATAACAAAACAGGCGTGGAGCTGCTCTGCAGTGTTCTCCCAGCATGGGCGGGTGCTGGGGGCTGTGCTGGGCCCCCGGGTCCCCATGCTCACAGCCCTGCAGCGGGCAGCCCGGGCGGATGCTACCATCTGGCGGCTCGGGCTCGCAGCAGCTCTTGCTCTGCGCTGCTGCACTGGGGAAAGGAGCAGCGAGCAGAACAAAGCCCCGGCCCCGCTTCGCTGGCGCTGGTGGAAGTAGAGCAGCCACGTGGAGCAGGGCTGCTGTGGGCACAGCAACCACCTGGGTGCTGGCGGGGGGCTGTCGGTGCGGCTGTGCGTAACCCCTTCCACTAACGGTGCTGCGTTTCCAGAGCAGAACCCGGCGGTGGAGGAGGCGGAGGATGACCGCCATAAACCAAAGCTGCTGGATGAGAAGGAGGAGATGGAGCAGCCACAAATCAAAGTGCCCATGGAGGTACCCGAGAGAGACGAGGAGAGAGGAAAGCCAGAGGAGAAAGTGCAGCTGGACCGGCCCGACCAAGGTAAGGAGGGATGTGGGGAAGGGCCGTCAGCTCTGGGACTGCTTTGGGTAAAGGTTCTGATCTCTGCTGGTCGCCTCGTGGGCTGGTGCGTTGTAGGATGCTCTTGGGGCTGGTTATGAATGCAGCCTGTTGATGAGGGAGCAGATGCGGGGGGCAGCGGGTACCCAGGCATGGCCATGCACACCGTAAGCCCACTGGCACGGGGCAGCCGAGCCCTGACCCTGCTGCTGTACGCTCTAGGCATCGCCCTGCCCATGGGGGAAGCACATCGCCACGAGCCGCCCGTCCCGCACGACGAAGTGGTGGTGGACATGGGGAGGGAGCGCGAGGACTCTGTTGAGAACAAGCAGGCGCTCGGAGGAGAAGAAGGAAACGCACCGAAGGCGGCGCCGCGTGAGCCAGCCGAGCTGCATCCCCAGAAAGAGGCACAAGGGAAAGAAGCTGAGAACCGAGCGCGGGGAGGGACTGAGAAACCTGTGAAGAATCTGAAGAACGCCCCGGAGGTGAGCGTGCCGAAGGATGGCCGGCCATACAAAGAGCAGGAGCTGGGCAGAGCAGCACAGGATGCTAAGGCTCGAGCTGCCGTGCTGGCCGGTGAGAAGAATGCTGAGGCTGCAGGTGATGGGGAGAAAACGAAGCTGCAGTTCCCCAGGAAGGCGGAGGAGGTGGTGAGGTCCCTGGAGAAAGAAGCAGATCCTGGTAAGCTCCCTCTGCGTGGCTCTGAACAAATCCTCCGGTCCCGTAATGTGCCCCCAGTGACCGGGCAGTGTCCTTGCTCCATCCTCCAGCCCGTGTTTCCTTCTCATTTCACAAGATGAGCACGTGAGCGTGCACAGCCCCTTCAGCAGCTGCTGGCAGAAAGGAGGAATCTGGTGGCTTTGACAGCTACTGTAATATCTGTCAAACAGTTGTTTGCCAGCCTGCTAAATGTCAGGTGCTGTGCTGTTCCCGTGCGTCTCCCAGCTCACTGGGGATGCGGAGCTGGGAGATCTTGACAGGTAACACATTGCTAAGTGCCCATCTGAAAGTGACTTAGAGCCATTTGTGCATTTTAATTGGCTGAGGTAGTTAGCACTGGCTCGCTGCCATGAGTCTATAAGATTGTTAAATATTTTTTTTTTTTATGACTTCCCTCGCAGTCATCAGGTTGAATATAAACTGTGCTGGCACGGGCAGGGACAACGCGATGCAGAGTCGCTGTGTAGAACCTTGAGCTCCTCCCCGATGCCAGCACCTGTCGGTTTGTTCATCTGCAGGTGAAAAGCCAGAGCTGCCCCTCCCGGAGCGCGTGGAGCCAGCTCAGCCCCAGCAGCTGGAGCAGAGGGAGAGCCGGAACGGGGAGGACAGGCAAGCGGAGAACGCAGAGAACAAGCTGGAGGGTAAGTGCAGGACGTGGGCTGCCAGTGCAAGATTCCTCTGCAGGAGGAACGTGCCAGCCCTGCCAGGCCTGGCTCTGCTGAGCACATAGCTTTGGGCCAGAGTCACCTCGGCGACGGCAGCAATTAGTGCCTGTCTGCAGCTGACGCCTCCGGCGGAGGTTGGCACATTGCTGCTGGAGTCCCTGGCACGGTGAGGCCGGCGCGAGGCCGTGAGTCACGGCTGCTCTCTGGCTTCCTGCTCCTGTGCCAGCAGCCCTGACTCGATCCGAGCACGGCCAGCCTAAGGCCGTTTGGATTCTGCAAAACACGGGCAGAGCCGGGTGCCCTGCAGGGTGGGGAGCCCTGGGTGCCCCCTGTGCGGGGCCACCTGGCACCGCGCTGTGACCCCGGCGCTGCGCTGCCCTCGGTGAGCCCCAGTGCTTGGCTTTTATGGCTGTTGATGTTTTGATGAAGGGTGCCTGTTAGAGCCCAGCCCGAGCGCTGGCTGAGCTCTGCTTCCCGACATCAAAGGGGAGCTGGGAGGCAGCGCAGCCTTTGTTTGCGGGGAAGAGGTGTGCCACACAAACACGGAGCTCCGCGTGTTTGCAAAGCTCTCAGCCAGAAACGCTTTGATTTGGCATTAAACCTTTGCCTGCTCTCAACCCCAACCGTTCCCATGCTGCGCTGGGACCGGCAGGCTCGGAAGGAGAGATGGCAGAAATGCTTTCATTGTTTATTTTGAACCAAGTGCGAAAAATAAACAGATCGTGAGGAGTCAATTGTGCTCCAAAAGGCCGCGCTCCCCCCGCAGCCCCACATTCTGCAGCGCACTGAGAGGGGAATTCCGGAGGCCCTCTGCTAACAGCACCGTAACGTGAACTGGAAATCCTTCTCCGTAATCACTCTGTGGGTGATTAGCAGGACAGGGCTAGGCGGCTGTGCTGGGAAGGGATTAACGTGAGCAGCATCCCGTTTTAATTTAGATGGCGTTTTACAGGCTATTAATTTTGACATTATTTCCTTTGGGGCGTAACGGTGGAGAAACACCTCGAGTTTGGGGAAAAAGCTGTTGGCTGGTGCAGGAGGCGAGTGCCACACGCTCGTGCTCTGCAGATGGGGTTCACCCAGTGGCTCCTGAGAGGAGAGTAGCAGCAGTGCAGCACTGGGACCATTTTGTGCGTGTCGTGGAGCTGACGGCGAGTGAATCAACCTGAGTCACTGCCGCTCGGCCTGAGCCGTGCTCTGCTCTGTGTAACTCACTCCGTGGGGTCTCGCTGGTGGGCAGCATTCCCAGTCCCAGTGCCCGGAGCTGCTGGCTGGCGCTGTGCTTGCAGCCTGCCCTGGAGCTGCATGCAGGCTGCCGGCCCCCTGCTGCCACGTGGGACGTGGTGCTCCTGCAGTGCCCGCAGTCAGAGCTGTGCAGGGTCGTGCCACGGCGTTTCCTGCTCTGGAGGGCTGGGGGCTGGCCTGTCCAGCAGCATTTCAGACCGGGACTTTCCTGCTGCAGAAAGCCACTGCGGTCTCTCCGACACTCAGAGGTGAGAAGTGAGGATTTGGAGTCATGGATTTTTTTTCTTTTTTCTGTTTCTAGAAGCAGAGCAGGCAAAAATGCTTGATCATGCCATGCTGCTGCAGGTGATCAAAGAACAGCAGGTGCAGCAAAAGCAGCTACTTGACCAGCAGGCAAAGCTGCTGGCTGTGATTGAAGAGCAACACAAGGAGATTCACCAGCAAAGACAGGAAGAGGGAGGAGAGGAGAAGCCAAAACAAGGTAAGGAAACCACCGGGGAGCGTGAGCCCTCTGTGAGCTGGTCACTGCTCAGAGCAGCTTCAAAATCAGGCTGGGAGAGATCCAGGTCCCTCCAACACATGGCAAAATTCGGTCTGCAGCAAGCCATTCCTAACTGTGTTTGAGCTCCAAGGTGGGGATCCCCTGTGCAGAGATAATGCTGCTGCTCATGTCTCACCCTGTTTCCCCACCTGCCCCTTGGTGGTGATCTCATTCTTCAATCTCATGTTGTGCACAACATGGTGGGAGCAGGGAACCTATTGCTCTCTGTGAAAAAAAAAAAAAGCTTGTACATGTCAGTTTTTCTTCCGCAGCAGAAATGCAACAGGAGCCTGCTGTGCCTCTCTCCAAGAGTAAGGAGGAAGAGAACCTAGGAGCTAAGCAAGAAGCTGCTGCAAATCTACCGGGTAAAGAGCCACCGGAGCACCCTGTGCCGGGCGCAGGCAGGCAGGCTGCTGAGTCAGCTGAGCAGCGCAGGGTGACAGCAGGAAGGCTGGAGGAGGCTGGGCACGGGCGTGAGATTCCTGGGGTTCCTCCCAAGGAGCGGAAGGTGGCACAGCAGGAGATTGACAGAGCTGTTAGGAATGCTGCAGAGAACTCGGATCCCCTTCACAGAGATGCCCAACGTGTTCCAGCAGCCAGAAACCACCTAGAAAAGAAGCCCTTGGCTGAAGATGCAGGAGGAGGTCATGAAGCCAAAGCTGGAAGAGACGTCCACGAGAATTCCCTGAAAGCTGTGGAAGCAGCTACAGTTCCTATCCAAAGAGAACAGCTGAGGGCTGCCAAGGTTCAGGGAGTAGCAGGAAAGACTCTGGAAAGAGACTCGGGAATAGACCTTAAAGCCAAAGCAGTGAGTCAGGTGGAGCCCAAAGACCTGGCAGTTGCACTGGACTCCTTGAATAAACGGAACGTGGCAGGGAGTGAGCAGCACCTACGGGAGCATCCGAGAGCTGCAGATGCTGAAGGGGCTGATGAACAGCAGCCAGCCTCACGGGGGGAACTGGCCATCAAAGGGCAGGTGAAGGAAGAGGATCCTCAGCAGAGGAGGGTGGACGCAGCCCAGGACCTTCAGGAAGAGCTCCAGGGCAAGCAGAGGCGTGTGGTCGGAGGGCTGGCAAATGGTGCTGAGAAGAAACCGAGCCCTGAGAATGCTGCTGCCCGAAAACTGGAGAAAGGAGTGGCGATCCCTGGGGACCAAAAGCAGGATGGTGACATCAAACCAAACCGGGACCTGAAACTGCAGGCGGACCTCGACCTGCGGCGAAGGAGGCGGGACCTGCTGCCTCACCGGGAGGAGGAGGAGGAGGAGGAAGCCGCACAGGGGGCGGGGGTCTTCATTGGCCTCAACCCCCTTCCGGATGTGAAAGTGAACGACCTGCGCAGCGCTCTGGAGACGCGCCTGAACCAAGTGGCAGAGGGAGCGCAGCAGGTGGTGCACAGCCGGCAGATCAAGCAGATGACAGAGGCGGATGGGAGCATGTGAGAGGGGGGCCGTGCGCCGTGGGTGGCTCGGGGTGTTGGCCACGGGGGGGAGGCTGGCAGGCTGCGCAGGGGAGGCTGCAGTTCTCCGGCTGTTTGCTGCTCAGGCAGCTGAGCCAGCTGTGCGTTGCTGGATGCAGCGTGCGATCCGCCGGGCCTCCTGGAGCTGTGAGTGCTCTGCGGGCTCCTGGAGTCCCTGCGGGGTCGCACCTCCCCCGTGTGCCTGCAGAGAGCTGAGGAAGTGACAACCGTGCCTGCTCTCCTGCGGCTTTCAGAGGTTGCCATTGAACTTGGTTCCCTGGCAGCTTCCAGGGGCTGTTTTCAACATCTCCTTCATATCAGATTGCCTTCTCCCTCCAGCTCTCAGCTCCCCCTTCAGAGCCAAGGTGTCTGTCCGTGAGGTTCCCCTGCCTGCTTGAAGAGGCTTCTCTGGGTTCCTCCACCCAGGGCTTTGGGGCAGGGGTCTGGGTCTGCAGGAGCAGAACTGGGGAGAGATGCCTGACTCGTGAAGGGTTTCACTCTGGAGCAGCACCGAGGCAGACTGAGTTGAGGACAGGCTTAGCTAATTGCTTTGGTGTTTCTCTTGAAATGGGAGCTGTTAGTCTTGCATGTTTAGGAGTTAGTTGTGGTTTAGGGACCTAGTTTAGTAGAAATGCTGCCTTAAACGGGCACAACTGCTGCTGTTGTGCTGCCTCTACTCCCAGGGATTTAATTGGTTGGCCACACACTAGCAATAATGATGAGCTCTGCTCTCTCTTCACCCTCTCTGGATGCTCGCACTCTCATCTCTGCTTTCAAGCTTGACTTCTTCAGTCCAAAGTGCATTTCAAAGCTCAACCCGGGGGCTGCAGACCGCCCCCTCTCCAGCTCGATTTTTCTGCAAGAGGCAACTAATTAAGGGACAAAACACGTGGCTTAAAAAGGCGGACTTGAGGGGCTTGGCTCAAGCATACCTACCTCTTCTCTGTAACTCGATGGAGCTGTTTGTTTTTTTGTGTTCTTCCCAGCCTCGTTCTATACTGTGTTTTACATCCATAGATGTCAGTACTCTGCCCCTAAAAATGTATTTTATGAGCAAGGAAGGGAAGAGCTCTGGTTTGTTGCAGGCTCCTAGACAGTGGTTCATCCCATTGTTTTTTATTTTCACATCCTGACTTGCGAATGTAAGAAATCAAATCCCAAAGCTCACATTAGAACGGCTGACGTTTCCCAGCCTGGAGTCTACAGACCTCATCACTGTGGTGGTTTTTATATCAGTATCTCAAAAGTGTCTTTGATAAACTAACCTCGTTGAGTTTGTGTCTAGTGGGACCCCCTGGAGCCAGAGACAAGGCGTCACCAGGCCTGCAGGACAGCCACGCTGTTCTGTAACCCGGCCTTGGCTGCATCGCTCATGTCTGCTCCAGCAGCCAAAGACTGCTGTGTGCCTGGATGTGCGCCTGTTGCTTGAAGGACGTCCTTGAGCTAAAGAGACACAGAGCAACAGCTGCGACTCAGCCCCACTTCTTCACCAGGACCTCCCATGCCGCTTCCCCGTGTGTCTCCTTGTGACTGCCGGAGCCTTAACCCTCAGGACTTCATTATACAAGTGAGCTTCTCCATCGCGCTGTCTTAAAGCACAAACCCAGGAGCCCCGCACAGCAGGGATTGGGCAAGGCAGGGGCTCCCGAGCACATTGTCATCCCCTGCAGCACTCAGCTGCCTTTTTACAGGAGGAGGAGCCTTCCCTTCTCACACCTTGCTGTGTGCTGGGTCCACCCCAGGCTCTCCCATCCCGCAGGATGAGGACGTGCTCCTGCCCTGCGGTGGTGCTGTGGATTTGGTGATGTGGATTTATTGCTGAACGTCTCTGTGGCGTTATGGATTTGTTGGCGTCGTCTCCGTGAACACAGAGGACCAAAGATGCTCTGACATTCCCCAGCGAGCCAGGAGGGACAGCACAGTTCCTGCATGGCCTCTCCTTGCCGGGGACCGTTTGTACCGGGTCTGGAGGGGCTGGTGGGAGACTCAGCTGTGCAGATCAATAAAATAAGCTGAAGCATCTGTATCCGATTTTAATTTTTTAATAAACGGGCCGCAGTGCTGAGCGGGGAAAAGCTTCTGCGTGGGGGCGAAGGAACCCGGGGCCGGGCCCATAACGCCGGCCAACCCCGAGCTCCACCCCCCCGCGCCGCAGCTGCAGTCGCCGCTGTCACCTCCAGCACCTCAATCACTTGGCCGCCGCCGCCTGCGGAGGAAACCGAGTGAGCGCTGCTGCCGGTACCGGTACTCTCCCCACCCGGAACCCCTGAGGCAGCACCCCGGGCCTACCGCGCGGGCGAAGCACTCCCGCAAGGCCTGGAACTCCCGCAGGCAGACGTCCCGACGTAGCTCCACACTTCCAGCGGAGGCCGCGGCCACGCAGCGCCCGTAAGCCGATGCCTAAAGCGGGAAGAGGAAAGAAGCGGGGTCACCGAGGCCTACCGAGGTGTCTGGGTCACCGAGAATGCTCTCGGCCCGGCCCCACCTGGTCCCCGCAGCCCGCCAGCAGTGCGGGGAAGCGCCGCAGCCGCGCTCGAGCCCGGAGCCAAACGCCTCGACCCGACATCGCCTCATACTATGGGCACCGCCATGATAGCGGAAGAGCTGTTGGCCACCAGGCCTGCTCACCCATGTGCCCGCCCCCTTGTCGTTTTGATAGGAGGAACGCTGCGTCTGTCAGTGCTCTGCTTGCTCGGATTGGCTAGAGTGGGCGGCTGACGGCGTGGATTGGTTGCGCACAACACCCGCCTCCTGACCGGCTTCAGATTGGTCGCTCGCCAGATGTAGCTCTGATTGGCGAAGAGGCCTGCTGTTTACTTCCCGTCTCCCGCCCCTTTGCTGCTGGCGTCAGTCTCGGAGGCCGCTTCCGCCCGGAGCTCCGCCCTTCCTGACTGCTGATTGGCGGATTCGGAGAACCTTGCACTCTCATTGGTGCGCTGCGTTTTCCGGAAGGCGGAAGTTTGAAGCCGCATTGGGGCCGGGCAGGATCTGAGTCGGACTGTCATGGCGGTGCCGTTGCGGGACCGGTTGTGCTTCCTGAGCCGGGTACGGGCCGTGCTGGGGCGGGGGGCGGCCGGAGGGGAGGGGGGGCCGCCGGGGGGTGTGACGTCACTTCGCCCGTCGCGATGTCATCGCCGCACCCCTCACCCATCCCAGCGCCGGGTCTCCTCTGCCCAACCGCCGCCGAGCCGCCCGCTCTTGGCACCGTGAGGCCTTCACCGGCAGTGACGTGATGTCACCAAGAGGGGCCTGACGTCACCGTGGGGACGTGACGTCACCAGTTATCCCTGGGGGGTGGTGGTGGGGAGGGTTCCGTAGGCAGCCCTCACCATTCCTACTCTTAGCTGCCGGTGCTGCTGCGTGGCACTGCGGACGAGGAGGGGCCGTGCCCCGGGTTCGTGCTGGAGGAGATCAGCAGTATCCTTTGGGGGAGCTGGGGCCGGGGGGGGGCTGGTGATGGTGTGAGATCCATCCCTAACGAGCGGCCCAGAGATCTCTCGTGAGTCGGCAGGCAGCAGCCAGTGCCTGCTGGAGTTCCTGCTGGGCCGGCTGCGCAGCGGCTCCTGCCACGTCAAGCTGAAGGTATGGCATTGCTGCGGGCTGGGGGCAGTGGCGGAGCTGTGGAGTGGACTCTTCACCCCAATGTTGGACCCCCAACATCCTGTCAGGTGCTGAAGATCCTGCAGCACACGTGTGCCCAGGGTTCACCCCAGTTCCTCCTGCAGCTGAGGAGGAACGCTGCTTTCATTCGGGAGGCTGCAGGTAATGGGGTGAGGAGTAGGGCGGGGAGCAGGGAGGGGCTCTGTGTCGGTGCTCCTATGGCTCTATGGAACAGCCTGGTGCAGCTTCTGCCCTGGACAAGGCCGGGTTCAGCCCCAGCCTGCCCATCCTCGTGCCTTGCAGCATTCACTGGGCCCCCAGACCCCCTCCACGGCAACAGCTTAAACCAGAAGGTCCGGGCTGCTGCGCAGGTGAGTGCTGGCCCTGTTACCTCTGTGCCTGGGCACTGCAGTGGAGGCTGGAGCAGCTCCCACTCCCTGTGCCTGGTGCTCCTCAGTTGTCTCTCAAGCATCTCTATCTCCTGGCAGGACTTGGCCAGCTTTCTCTTCTCGGATGCTCTGCTCCCAGCCGTTACCACACTGCCTGCCCGTCCCCTGCCTCCTGCAGGTAAGTGCAGGCTGTGCTGTACCCCCAGCTCCAGTGCTTTGCTGTGGTCTGGCCCCCTCTTACTGCTTGCTGGTGCATTGGGGCTGATGTCCCACAGCTCTGCCTGTTACAGGTTGAGAGTATTGTGTTGGACAGAGAATTGTACCCAGGTAAACAGAGATACAGGCTGCCATAAGTGTTCTCTTCAAGTGCTCTGGCTCCCATCTCCCCCATGCAGATACAAAGGCTCTGCTGTGCTTTCTTGGGGAGGAACGGCAGTGAGGGGAGATGTAAAATGCCTCTGCTCTTTCTGATTGTGCCTCGTACCTCCCCTAGGCATGGGTTCCAAATCCAGTCCCTGCAGCTCCATGCAAGGATTTGGCTTCAGCAGCGAGAGAGGCGGCTCCAGTAAGTGCCTCTGAAACTCTTGCTGGGCATTGCCCTCACCCTGCATGGGTGCTGCCCCCCGGAGACTTTGGGCCAGACTCTCAGCTTCCCAAGGCTCTTTCCCAGCCTCAGCAGGTGAAGCCCTGCTCAGCACCATCCAGCGAGCAGCTGAAGCGGTGGCCAATGCTGTGCTTCCCTCACCGGAGGGACCCCGGTCTCACTGTGGGGAGCTCCATGAGGATGCCTACCAACCTGTGACAGCTCCTTCTCCTGCAAGGAGCCTGGCCAGCTCAACCAATCCACCTGCAGCCACTACAGCTCACATTGCCCGAGGTGCGTCACCCCCGGCCTGTGCTGTCCACCCCACTGTGTTTTGGGGTGGTTTGGTCTCCTTCTGGGTCACTTCCTGCTTTGCTGTTGCTGTCCTTTCAGTGAGCCACCAGCCGGGGCTGGCGGGGGGCGGCTGGGAGGAGGCAGACAGCGGGCACAGCTCCCAGAACTCCTCGCAGGAGAATGGTGACCTGAGCCGCACCTCAGACACCTACAGCAAATCGGGCAGCGACAGTCACTCTGGGGCCAGCCGGGAGCTGGTGAGCGGGGCTGAGAGGTAAGAATGGGGATCTAGGCACACTTCTCTGTGTGCTCTGAGTTCTTTTGAGCTGGTTTCTCCATCTGCATGGTGCCTTTTTTTTTCCATACTGTATTTTCCATCTCGTGGAGCTGACAGGCTCTGTTCTTCTGGGGGCTTTTGTCCTCCTGGTCTGGACAGCCCTCAGCCAGACAGAGCTGACTGCAGGGACACTGCATGCATAGGAGGGAGCGGGGCTGTCCCCATCACTGTGCTTTCCCTGTGCAGGGTGGATGCTGACAGCCTGGGTGATTGCCTGAGGGAGGTGAGCCTGGTGTCAGCGCTGACCCAGGGTGCCAGGGTCTTCCTGACTAGGGAGGAGGCACAGCACTTCCTCAAGGAGTAAGTGCCCAAGGTGGATGCTCCCCAGGAGTGTGGGTGTCTGTGGTGTGAGCTTGGTGGGGCAGCGTGAGCCCTGCCTGCTGGCCCTGACTACAGGGCCAAAGTGCTTGTGGGGTGCTGCATGTGTCCATAACCGCTGTCCCTGTGCCAGGTGTGGGCTGCTGAACTGCGAGGTGGTGCTGGAGCTGCTCAGTCGGGCCCTGGAGGACCCCAGTGACAATGTCCGCATGGTGAGTGCCCACGGGGCTGCTGCTGGTTTGCATCTGCCACTGGGGGGCTGCAGGCTCAGGAGGGACAGGGGAAGCAGCTCTGCCAAGCTTGGAGATTTTGGTGCCTGCTGCCCTGCTCAGCTCTTGTCCCCCTACAGCGGTCCATGAGCGCCATCTCATCCCTCATGTGCTCCGACCTGTTGGCTCTGGACCAGATCTTTGCAGGAACACGACAGCAACTGCAGCAGCTCAGCCAAGGCAGCCCCGGCCCTGTGGCCAACCGAGCAACCAAGGTGACTCCTGGGACATCCCCACGACTCCTCCCCAGATGGTGGTGCACTCTGGCTCTTGTTACCCTGTCCCTGGGGGCACCCCTTGCTGCCAACCCTTGGAGTTGGTTCTGTGCAGAATGGATGGGCAGTAATCATGTCCCACGATTGTACTGCTGCTCCCAGAGCCCGCAGACCCTTCTGCCCTGAGGGTGACTGCAGGCACTGATGCCCAGGTCATGGGTCCCTGGGAGAAGATGCTGGGGCCAAGCCCCTCATACCGCTGATGCTCACTGTGCCCTGTTTCACCTCTCCTCCCAGATCCTGCGGCAGTTTGAGGCTCTATGCAGAGGCCGCCCGTCCCCCAAAACCTCACGCCCGTGCTCAGCTCCATTTACCCTCGCTGAGGGCTCAGCCCCATGCACAGGGGACCTGCTGACGGACATCCCACCTCTGCTCGATGAAAGCATCCTCCAGCCCCTGACTGCACCCACACTCCCCGGCACTGCACCAGCTGTGGAGACAGAGCCGGCATTGGAAGAGGAGCCCTGGGAGCAGCCCAGCCCCACAGCAGTGCCTGTCGCACACAGACAGGAGGCAGCGAGCAGGTTGGTGGGGGATGTGGGCACGACGGCAGTGCCCACCCGCAGCCTGTCCCTGTTTGCTGGCATGGAGCTGGTGGCACCGCCGGGCACGGCGCTCACCCTGCGCTCACCGCCTGCGGAGCCGCGGACGTTGCCACAGCCCCAAGGTGACACCATGCCTGATCGGAGCGATGCAGAGCCCTCAGCCTTCTCCTTCCTCTACGCATAGCTGCCTCCGGGATCCTGCAGGGCTGCGGGCGATGGCTGTGGGGCTCAGCGTGGGCTTCTCACCAACAAGCAGCCCTATGGAGACAAGGGCAATGGGGCTGCGCCTGGGCGCTGCCAGGGAGCTATAGGATATGAAATGGGGCCGGTGGCAGAGCTTTAAGGAGTCTGTCACTGTCTTCCCGTTCTGGGAAGGTAGGTGGCCCGGCCTGACCCGTGGGGGTCCGTGCTGCAGACCCTGCAGGGCCGGGGAAGCCCTGAGTTGGACGCAGGGTCAGAGCTGTAGGGGTCGCGCTGCGGTGATGCTGGTGGGGCCGCAGCCGGAAAGCACCAATAAACCTGAGCCCGGATGGGACCTGCGGCTGCCTCCGAGTGCTTGCTGGGGCCTCGGCCCTCACAGTCCCCGTCCCAGAGCCCCTTTGGAGCCAGAGCCCCTTCCGCCGCACAGCCCGCGCCTCCGGACCCCGCAGCCCTTCCAGCCCCGCCCCCATCGTTTCCACCTCCCGCCCCCTTTTTCGCCTCAGCCAATCCGGCTCTCTGCTCCGCCCCGCGTAGCTCCGCCCGTCCCCCCTCTGACCGACAGCCGCCTCATCCAATGGCGCGGCCCCCGCGCCCTTCGCGCTGACCAATGAGGGCGGGCGGACGGCGCGGGCAGGTGGGGGGCGGGGCGAGGCCTGGGGCCGGCGGGGCGGCTGCACTCGGGCCGGGGGTCCGGCGGGCTGCGGGGTCGCGCGGTCGGGGCCTCCGCGTGGGGCCGTTCCTCCCCCCGCCGCAGGATGAGGAGCGCCCGGAGCAGCTGCTCGTGCCCGGGCGGCGCCGTGGAGCTGAGCCTTACCGGGATGCCCGTGCCCGTGACGCGACGGCCCGGCAGCGCCTCGCCCGCCAAGCACGTGGTGCGCTCCGTGTCGGTCGTCGGCGATGGAAAAACCAAAAGGAACGCGCTGGTGGGTGATGCTGTGCTGGGGAAGAGGTGGGTTGGGATGGGGGGCTTTGGGGGCTGCGTCAGAGAGCAGCCAGGGGGATGGGAGATGGGGCTGGGCAGGGAGGAGCGCAGTGGGGTTGTGCGAGGACAGGGGCGGAGTCCTGCGGTCGGGGAGGAATAACTGAGTGCATCGGTGTGGGTACGGGGCTGAGCTGCTGGGAAGGACCTGCGGGTCCTGGAGACCGGTGGTTGAGTTGGCATTGATTGACCGTGTGCCAGCAGCGTGTCCTGGGGCCGAGAAGGCCGTTGGTTCCCTGGGGTGCGTTGCACGGAGGTGCTCCCCTGCGCTCTGCCCTGGGGAGGGCACATCTGGAGCGCTGGGAGATACCCAAACCCACTGCATGCTCTCCTACTCTGAGGATCCTGCTGGAGGAGGGGTTCTCTTCCAGCTGAGAACCTCGGTGGCTGAGTGGTTGCTGCTGCCTTGGCGTTCTGCCTCAGTGTTTGTTTGCCGGGCAGGTAACGAGCACAGCCCTGCTGTGTGCTGGGCAGCTCAGCAAACAAGCACAGCCCCACCTGCTCAGCGGGAGCCTGGCAGGGAGCTGGGGGTACCCATGTTGTTAGTGGGGTGTCTGAGCACCACAGCAGGGCTGGCAGGGCAGCACCCACCCGAGCTGTTATTGGCGATCCCCCCTGAGTTTTGCTTTCTCCTCCCCAGGAGGATGCAGGATCCAGGGCCATCAACAACCTCCGGAGGTCCAACAGCACCACCCAGGTCAACCAGCGGGCGAACAGCACGCACAGGTATGGCTGCAGTGTGTAGCACCGCTCTGCCTGCTCTCCTGTCCCACCAGGAAACCAAAGCCGTGCACAGCCAGGCACTGAGATGTTCAGTCACACACATTGCAGGTCCTAACCTGGTTTTGCAAAGCTAAGGTCCCCTGTATTCAGGGAAGGGTGCGTGATTGAGAACTGGGGAAATAAGGATGGAGCTTTTCATTTGCAGCAACTCCTGGACTTACCTGAGCGTAGTTGGGCTGTGATAGAAGAGGGCAGTTCTCTTGACTCCACTGACCTCCCAGAGCCCGTCTTTGAATGGAAATTTTCAGTTCTTCTTGCCCTTCAATTTATTTTCTCTCCACACGCCCTGCAGAAGCATAACATTCTGTGTAAAAAAGGTATAATTCCTAGATTTGTGGCTGTGTGATGGTTCTCTGTCCATTTTTCCCCATGCCTCTGCGTGCTGTGCCTTTGTCAGCCACTGCTGTGCTGCAGCCATGCTGCTGAGCCCAGATCAGAGTAGGCTTCTTGCTGGAGCAGCCTGAGCGATGGGAATCCTGCTGTGACTGCCTCGTTGCCATGTGCATGCATTCAATATTAACCCCAGGACACTGTACCCTTTCCTTCTCTTTGCCTTCGGGCTGAAGCTCAGAGCAGACAGGAGACTTCCTGCCCTTCTTTGAGAGCAGTTCTGGTGGAAGAAAAAAGGTGGCGAGTGTGAGCAAAACCTCTCTGGAAAAGAAAACCACGTGGAACATCCTGGTGAGGGTTGTAGGCTGAGCTGGCTGCTGGCACAAGGAGCAGAGCGTGGGGTGGGGGTCTGGTGGGAGGGATTCCCCAAGGTCTGAGCACAGTGGGAATACAGGGTGTCCGTGGCAGCTGGGCTGATCCCTGCTCCACCTGCAGTTGGCGCAGTATCTTAAGTCCAGGGTTGTGGCTGCAGCTCCGTGCACCTGGCTCTGAGGGAGGCAGGTAACAGTGCAGGAGGACTGCAGTGCTGCAGAGCTGGGATATTCCCTTGGTTGGGGGGGAAGTGGGTTTCTGGAGGAAGAACAAGGGGCTGGTTTGGTGCTTGCTCACTCTTATTCGTGTTCCCCCCATGGCAGGATGATCAGCCACGAATCTTCCCTGCCCCTTCTGGCTCCCGTACTGCCGAGCCTCCAGCAGGCATGAGGAAAAAGGAAGCCACCGTGCTCCTAGCAGCCAATTTCACAGCCAACAATAGGTAGGAGGGGTGGCCCTGAGCCAGCAACGTGCAGGCCTGGTGCTGGAGGAACCAAACAGAAAATGCTTGGGCAGAGGAGGCGGTGCCAGTGCTGTGCTTGTGCTGTGCTGAGCCCTGATGGGGGACGTGCCTGGGGGTACGAAGGAGCGTGGTTCATTTGGGTTGAGGCCACTGGAGTCCTGGGAAGGGAAAGGAGTAAGATGTGAAACCCCTGGGGCTGGGAAAGTTTTAAGTGTGAGTGTTCAGCACAGCGTGAGCAGCAGGCTGTTGTGTCTGCTGGGTTGTGTGCATTGTCCGTGGGGTAACAGCTCCTGCATCCTCCCCTGCTTGCTGCAAGGAACGCTCGAGGCAGTGGTGAAGGTCACTGCAGGACGTGCTGTTTCCTTCAGATCCAGTCATCATGTGTTCTTTTCCATACATGCAAGGAGCAACAAGGGCGCGATGGGGAACTGTGTCACCACCATGGTGCACAATAACTATTCCACCACTGACAAGGGCCCTGCACCCAAAAGCTCCAACCAGGCTCCGAGCTCCCTCAAGTAAGTGTGGGCCAGCTGCTGGTCTGGGGGCTGCACCGACCCCACATCTGTGTGAGGCAGAGCCGGCTGGGATGGTTCCAGTGGCTTCATCTTCTGCCTTAGCAACGTCATCAAAGCGACTGCGAACGAGGACAGCGAGAGCAGCAGCTTCATGAAATCTCAGAAGAATTTCTCCAGCAACAATATCCTGACCCGCAACAACAACAGCAGCCTGCCCCGGAGGAAGGAGGTGACGGAAGAGGAGGCAGAGAGGTGAGCTGGGTGGATGGGAGAGGCAGCAGGATGGCATGGGGACCGGGTTTGTTGTTGTCTTGTGGGAGTTTGGGCCTGGGAATTGCTTCTCTTGGCACACAGGGTTGAGCGGCTTCTCCCTGCCTGCCGCTCAGCTCAGTGCCCTTTGCATCATCCCAATCAAAAGAACGTGCTCCTCTGCGCTCTTGAGCTGAACCGGTTTCTCCTACCTCGCTGGGCTGGGGTGCAGGACTGGGCTGAGCAGTCCCTGCTTTGCTGTGGCAGGAGGTGATGGTGGGGGGCCGTGGGGCTGATGCTGCTTCCCTTGCAGGTTCATCCAGCAGGTGAACCTCGCCGCCGTGACCATCCAGCGCTGGTACCGACGGCACTCGCAGCGGCGCAGGGCGGGAGCAGCAGCTCTGGGGCGCTTGCTGGCTGCCAAGAGGGAGGTCTGTCCCCTGCTCTGTCCCCTGCTCTGTCCCCTGGCTTTCCCTTACTGTCACATCTACCAGCGCAAAGCTGAGCTGCGGGGCACGGGGGGGCTTTGCTCTTGCATTGCAGCGGCTCCTGGCCCTGTCAGGGTGCCGTGGGATGCAGCCAGGAGCCTCTCTAGCAGCAGGCAGGGAGAATGGGGCAGAGTTCGTGCTGTTGCTGTCTTGGTTGCTCTCACGGTCAGAGGAGGAAAGTCCTCTCGCAGCTCGTTGCAGTGAACCAGTAACGTTTGGCTCGTTAGGGAGTGACGTGTCATCTGCAGCTATTTGTGTTTCGCTGTGTTTAATTATTTATCCAAATAACAAAGAGCACTGTGGCTCTTGTTTGTGAGATGCTATTTTTAAGCCTTGTCTCCTTGGTGGTTTCAGCCTCGGATGACTAATAATTGCATTTGGTGTCTAGAGAAAAGAAGCTGCTGTAAAGTGGAGCTTTTTGGAGGGGTCTTTCCCTGCGAGGAGGGGTGGGCTGTGGGATGGGGTGACTTTGGGGGGGTGCATCCCTCCCCACTGCTTTGGACGTGGACGAGCTCCCAGTCACAGCATTGACCTTTCTCTCTGGAAGGAAAGGCAGCAGCAGGAGGAGAGGAACGTCCTGGATTTGCGTGACAGGAAGGATGAGGAACGCCGGAAGATCCGAGAGGAGAAGGCACGGCTGGCACGGCGTGCTGCCATCCAGGTAGGGACGAGGCCCTGTGCTGCAGCAGGACCTCAGCCTCTCCTCTGCATCTCGAGGGGCTTTCCATGAAGCTGAGTTCTAGTGAGCGCTCCCTGTGGAGGCTGAGGTGCCACAGAGCAGTTTCCTTTGCGCTCCTGCCAAGCTTGGCAGCTCACCCAGTGCTGGTTTCCATTAAGTTCTCAAGGAAAGGGAGACTGCACTCAAACTGAGGGCAATAACCGCAGCTCCTCGGGGCGGCCAAGGACGAGAGAGGTCCCCTGAGGGTCTGTCCTTGGGCTCGGGTCACTCTGTGTTGTGCTGAGCTCTGCTCTGTGCTCCTGGCACTGATGCAGGAAGCACCTCGCTGTCCTCGCCGTGTTCTTGGCAGCCCTTGATGGCAGGAGGGGATGGGTGCTCCTGGAGCACAGATGAGGGGCTGGGCCTGTTACAGACCTCAGGGAGTTGCTCATTTGGATTGCAATAGAGCTGGGAAGAGTTTTAAAAGCCCCAGTTTCTCTTTGGCCTATATGGAGTCATGTTTCAGGGGAGTGCTGCGGGAGGCACAGCAGTGAGCAGCTGTGAAATGCTGCAGCAGCCCTGCAGACACGTGCTCGTGCCTTCACTGACTTCCCAGAACACAGCTGAAGCAGCCCCCAGGCACTGCTTTGCTTGGCCCTTGAGCTGCTGATGCAGTGTGGTCCATTCAGAGGTCCTTCTCAGGGCAGCAAAGAACGCTGCACAGGGGCATGCAGGACCTCGTCCACCACCACCCCTCTGCTCCCAGTAGCCAGGAGCAGAGCTGCTCTTCCTGAGCTTGCACTTTCTCTGAGCAGAGTTGGCCTTGTTAACCATGCAGAGCTGGCTGTGCAGTGTGCTGCTGTCTCTTAGCCCTTGCTCCAGTGTGTCAGCACCACCCTGTGCTGGGCAGGACCTGATGACGTCTCTGTCCCTACAGGAGCTGCATCAGAAAAGGGCTCAAAAGGCTTCTGACACAAAGCGCTTGGCAGAAGAAGAGCTGGCACAGGTGAAGGAGAGCAGAAGGATAGCAAAGAAAAAACCTGCCAAGCCTGCTTCTGCACGGAACGGCAGTCCAGCCAGCAGCATCATCAAAGCCAACAATGCCGGTGAGTCCCTGCTGCAGGTGTCCATGCTTTGGAGCAGTGTGTGACGGGGGAAGGAGGGTGTTGGAGGGGCGGTTCTCACTCTGGGGAGCTGCTTGTTGCAAGCACATGAGAACAGTCTGCTTCCTGCAGATGCCAATTTCCATTCTGTAGCTGCAGAGCCAGAAGCAAGCGGCCTCGCAGAGCTCAGCTCCATGCCTTCACAGGATCATGGTGTGGAGGACAAGCTGCAGGTGGGTCTGGCTTCGCCTCGAGGTGTTCCTGGCACAAACTGTTCTGCTGGGGTGGCTTTGGAGCCTGGGTTCGCTTCTGTGGAGATCCAGCAAACTGTTTGACTCTAAGCTACGCCATCATCTCCTCCAGGATGTGAGCTCCAGAGAGACAGGAGGCGAGGATCTGGAGACGGTGGTGACTGCTGTCAGCAGGGCTCCGTCCAAGGTGACGCTCAGTGAGCTGCTGGACACGCTGAGGCTGCTGGAGGAAGAACCAGAGCTGCTGCCTCCTCCAAAGCTCTTCAAGAAAGACAAATACACCTGGGTAGATGGGGTAAGGAGAGGGCTGGGGAGAGTTGCATCGGTCCCAGGCAGAGCCTCCTCGCTTGTGAGTTGTGGAGGGCAGGAAGGCTGGGAAACATGGCTGGTTCCCTGCCACTGGGTGTGCTGGAGAAGGTAGTGGAGGAGTTTGGTGCAGCTGGGGTGTCCCCAAGGATGAGCAAAACCTGTGAGGGCTGAATGGGGCTGCTCCCTAGAGCAGATGGAGGGCTGAGTTGCAGTGCAGCCCCTCCAAGCCTCCCACGCTGCTGGAGCTGCAGTGTCCCATAAAACAGCTGCATCCACCCTGCAGGAGCCCGGCTCCAACTCCCTGACTGCTGACAACTTGGAGAAATTTGGGAAGCTGAACCACTCTCCCGGTGTCCCTGAGGATGGGGCCCTGCTCTCAGAGGCCAAACTCCAGAGTATCATCAGCTTCTTGGATGAGATGGAGAAGTCTGAGCAGGAGAGGCCCAGATCTGCCACCTCAGCCACGCAGCGGGAGGTGAGCGCTGGGTTGTGCTGGGGTGGTGGACCCCACAGGGGCAGGCCTCTGCCCTTGCCAAGGTTCCACGTGGTCTCTACGTTCCCTTATTCTTTTTTTTCCCTATCCCAGGGGCTCCTGTCTGAAGAGGAGCTGGCTCACTTGGAGCAGGCGTCGGCTGTTGCCACGGAGGTCACGAGCTCCATCATGAGGCTGAAGCTGGAAGTGGAGGAGAAGAAGCGAGCCATCAGCCTGCTGCAGACAGCCTTGGTGTGTGAGCCAGATGCTCTTGCTTGCTGGGAAGGAGGACAAAGAGCCCTCAGCAGACGTTCTTTTGGAGCAGCGTCTTTGAAGCACAAGATCACAGTTTTCCTGCCTGTGCCCAGCAGTGCATAGCGCTGCAGAGAGCTCATGTGGGCAGCCAGAGGCTGCTGGGCCGTGCAGCGATCTTGGTCCTTGTTAACATGGCAAAAGGTCTGCAAGATCCTCCCTGGTCTGCTGTGGGCTTCTCTTGGCCTTCTCTTGGCTGCCTGCTGTTCGAAGTTTGCCTTGGGCAGTCCAGAAGCCCTCGGTCCTGGGCTGAACTCCTTCCCTTTGTCATTGGGGCTTCGGGCTCCTTGCTGAGCAGGGCAGGTGGCTTGAGCACCCGAGGGCTTTGGTGTAGCTGCTCCTGGTGGTTCTGGCCCAGCGTGCCCTGCAGGTTTAATAGTTATCTATTATCTCTGTGCGTGTGCTGTTGCAGCTACTCCCTCTCATGTCCTGTGGTTCTTTCTTCCCTACATAAAAGGCTCAGCAGAGGGAGCTTACTGTCCGGCATGTCAAGCAGACTGAGAAGGAGCTTGGCCACCAGCTCCAGCTGCAGAGGGAGCAGTACGAGGCAGCTATCCAGAGACATCTGGCCTTCATCGACCAGGTAATACCATCCCACCTCAGCCTGCTGTTTCTGCAGCCAGATGTGGGACTGGCTGTGCCCTGCCTGGTTGCCTGATTCTTTTTTCACCCTTCTCAGCTCATAGATGACAAGAAGGTGCTGAGCGAGAAGTGTGAGACTGTGGTGGCTGAGCTGAAACAAGTGGACCAGAAGTACAGCAAGAAGCTCACTCAGATGCAGGAGCAGCACGAGCTGGTGAGGGGAGAGGGCAGGTGGGCTGCAGGGAGAGGGGATGGGATGTGGCAGGGGCTCCCAAGCAGTGTGGTTTTGCACCTCAGGGAAGCCCAGTTGCTGGCTGTAGGTAGTGAGGCACAGGGCTTTGCCCTGACTAAGAGTCTGTGCTGTCTGAAGCTGGGTGCATGGGACCGACTGAGTGGTGGCACAAACCCAGTGCCACAGAAGGATGTGTACCTGTGACTGTCTCCTGTGCTGGGTTACATCCACCCCCCCTTTGCAGAACTAAGTGAGGAGAAGATAATAAAGTAGCACGGGGCGTTTGGGTCACACAGCAGAGTTCTGTGGGTGTCACGATGCTCTTTATGTCACCTGTCCCTGGAGGTGGGGCTGTGTGGTCCTGCTGCGGTGCTACTGCTGGTCCTTGCCCTGCTGCCCTGCAGGAGGGAACAGCTTGCCTCATCTCTGCTGCTTTGTGGCCCCGCTGTGGGGCTCATCCTGCTGACCTGCTCCCTGTTATCCTTGTCCAGAACTCCTGCAGCATTCACACACGTCTGAGCCTGTTCAGCCCTCACACAAAAACAGCAAAGACTTGCTGGGCTCATGTTTTCATGCTGCTGTGCTTTGAGGATAAAGCCAGCATGGTATTGCTGTGCCTGGATTTGCTGCTGCAGTTCCCTCTCCCTGCTCCCAGCAGAAACAGCCCAGGAGCTTCTCTTCTTCCCCTGAGCCCCTGTGGTTGTCCCTGCTCTCCCATGCTTGTGACCATTTGGTTTTACTTCTTCCCTGCTTTCTCCTCTCCCCCCCCGTCGTTCTGTGATTCCCTTTCTCTCTCCCTCTCCTCCTTTCTTTCTTCCCAGGTCTGGCGTGCTTTGGGCCCCTTTTGTGAGGTAAATGCATCCTTCACTCTTCTTGTGTCTTTGCCCTTCTGCCTGCATGCACCAACCCATCCGCCCTGCAGCAGGGCTGGGTGTGTGGACACCCCTTCCCCACAGCTGTGGGGTGGGAGACTCCCATGCAGCAGAGCCTCAGCCCCATATCCCCAGGGAAGGGGAGGCTGGAGGAAGAAGTGCACGCACACCCTGATCTGCAGCCATTGCCCAGCCTCAGGTTCCCCTCTGCTCTCTGATAGGTGCTCCCAGCCACGGCCAGCAAATGTGTGGGCTGCACGCAGCTGAGGACGTCAGCTCCTGCCTGCGATGCCCTTTTCTACAGCTGAATTAATAAGGGTTTTCTTCCCTAGTTTCTCTCTGAAGTTTTCCTATTGGCTTCCAAACAGGAGATCAAAAAGCTCAAGGAACTCATGAGTGCAACGGAGAAGATCAGGAGGGAAAAGTGGATTGATGAGAAAACCAAAAAGATCAAAGAGATCACTGTGAAAGGTACGGACCCGTTGGATAGAGATGGAACACAAGAAAACCTGTGCATGTCTGCTCACCCCTTCCCAACCCATCCGTGCCACTGTGGCCAGGGCTGAGACACCCGCAGAGCTCTGGGTTGTGCTGAGCATCCTCCCTGCTGCCCCAGGACTGGAGCCAGAGATCCAGAAGCTGATCACCAAGCACCGTCAGGACATTCAGAAGCTGAAGATGCTGCATGAGGCCGAGCTGCTGCAATCAGACGAGCGGGCAGCACAGCGGTACTGCAGGCAGGCGGAGGAGCTGAGGGGACTGCTGGAGCAGCAGAAGGAGGAGCAGAGCCAGCGGGAGAGGGAGCTGGCCCGGCAGCGGTATGTGGGGCTCGTGGCATCCAGCACCCAGCCACAGTGGGTTCCTGGTGCTGTCAGCAGTGGGGCACGTGGGGCAGCCCCAGGAGGTGGTATCTGGGCATCCTCCAGAGATGTGTTGGATGGCATACAGGGCAGGGTAGAGGGAAAGCCCTGCAGCTCTGTGCTGGGGGCCCAAATGCCCTGAGCCTTGCACTTTGCTGAGACTGCTCTGCCCCCAGGTGTGAGAAGCAGCTGGAGCAGGAGGAACAAGCACTGCAGCAGCAGCGGCGCCGGCTCTATGCAGAGGTGGCCGAGGAGAAGGAGCGGCTCAGCCAGCAGGCAGCCAGGTGAGGGCTGGGGCTGGGGGGTGGCTCTGTGCCATGTGCCGTGTCCCCCTGGCACGTTGTGAGCTGTGGGCTGTGTGTGGGCAGGCAGAGAGCAGAGGTGGAGGAGCTGAGGCGGCAGCTGGAGGCGAGCAGCTCGGCTGTCACCGCTGCACTGAAGGAGGAGTATGCCAGAGAGAAGGAGGAGCAGGAGAGGCGGCATCAGGTGTGTTGCTCCTCTGTCCCTTGGGGCCTAGCAACACGAGCAGGGCTTTTCTGGGTGCGTACAGTCCGTTCCCTGTGTCCTGACACAACCAGGAGCTGCGTGTGTGGAGCTGCGTGCTGGCACCCTGTGGGCAGCATGCGCACATGGGGTGAGGGAGGGCTATGCCCAGCTGTACCCACTGGAGCTGAGATTCTCTTCCATGTCCATCTGTAGACAGAAGTGAAGGTGCTGAAGGACCGACTGGAGCTCGAGAAACAGGCCTGGGAGGCCAGCTATGTGAAGAAGGAGGTAATGGCCGGGGCTGCCCCCTGCTTGGGAGGTGCTGCCCTCAGGCTCAGAGCTGATGTTTCCCCCTCTGTTGCTGTTTCCAGGAAGCCTGGCTACTCTCCCGGGAGCGGGAGCTTAGGGAGGAGGTGAGGAAGGAGAGGGACAAAGAGATTGAGTTGGTCATCCAGCGCCTGGAGGCTGACATGTCCTCCGCCAAGGAGGAGTGCGAGCGGGCAGCTGAGAACAGGTGGGGAGGGAGAGAGGGTGCTCCCGATTCCCTTCCCTGTCTTCTAAGCCTGTGCAGGGAGCTCTGGACATGTGCTGGGGCTGGGGATCTCCCGTGTGGCTGCAGCACTGGGCTCTGTCCTCTTCTCCCTTAGGATCAAGAGGATCCGGGATAAGTATGAGATGGAGCTGCAGGAACTGGAGAGGTCTGAGAGGAAGCTGCAGGAGCGCTGCAATGAGTTGAAGGGGCGGCTGGTGGAACTGGAAGGAGAGAGCATCCGTCTGCAGGGCCTGCTGAAGCACAAGGAGCAGGAGGTGGAGGAGATCCGGAAGGTGAGCAGAGAGCAGGGTTGGGGGGTCTGCCTCCAGCACGCTGCATCACAGCACGGGGTCACACCGGTGTCACCCTGCAGGTACGGGACCAGCTGTCACAGGAGAGGAGCAGCCTGGCAGAAGTGATCCGGCAGGAGTTTGCAGACAGGCTGGTGGGCACTGAGGAGGAGAACAAGAGGCTGAAGGCAGAGATGGCGGAGCTGCGTGCCCGGCAACGCCTGGAGCTGGACCGGGTGGTACGGGAGAAGGAGCGAGAGCTGGAGGAGGTCCACAGGAGGTGAGGGGCTTTGTGCTGGGCTTGCAGCTGGGGCAGAGGCACACGGCTGGCCTGGGGGGTTCCTGCTGGTCCAGCACATGTTCTGCAGCCTGCTGCGGGCCCACATTAAGCTCCTGCATGGACATGGAGGTGGGAAGTAGTTGCCATAGCTCCAGGAGTGCTTCAGGGCTGTAGAGAGCATGGGTTCTGGCACTGCTGGTGCTGGATGGGCGTCAAGCAGCTGGTCCTTAGCTTTTCCTGCCTGCGGGGGAGGGATTCTGCAAGCAGAACAGGAATGTGATGGGGAAGCACATCGTCTTCTGCAGGAGCACTTTCAGTGTGGGGCAGGGGCTGTGCTGGTTGCTGTCTATGTACAGGCTGATCCCTCCTGTACCTTTGCAGGGCTGTTCACCACTAGCTGCAGTGAGCAGGCAGAGCTCAGAGGCTTTTCCAGAGCCAGCCCAGTGCTTTACTTGGAGAGGCAGGGTCATGCTCTGAGCGTGGGCCAACGTATCACCACCATGCACACTAAGCCATGAGCAAGTGGGGGTTTGCTAGGAAGAACTGGGAAGAAATTTCTTTAGTTAATGAAGGCGTGTGAAACTCACGTCCCATTCTTCCTGCAGATGGCTTGATTCAAACGCGTAGTGCTACCAAAGTGAATAACAGTGCTCCTAGCATGAAGGGGCACCTGAGGTCCAGAGCAGCTGCTCTGATGGTGCTGCAGCTTGCTTGGGGTGTGGAGGAGAGGGGCAGCTTTTTGCTGTGCCCAGATCTGGGAGCGATGAGAGCTGGGCGCTGGGCTCAGCCTCTCCCCATCTCCCTGCTCAGGGTGAAGACAGCCGTGGCGAGAAAGGAGGAGAATGTGAGCAGCCTTCGGAAGCAGTACGAGGTGAGCAGGTTGCTGCCCCTGCCCTTCCTGTGGCACTGCCCGGGCACAGCTCACCCTGGCTCGCTGTATTCACAGGCTGCAGTGCAGAGAGCTGACCACCTGGAAGCCCTCCTGGAGCAGCAGCGCCGGCAGCTGCTGGCTGCTGAATAGCCCTGTGGCACCTGGGTGCATGGGCCCCTACTGTGGGGCTGGGGGTGGCCTCCTTCTTCCCTCCCTTTTTTTTTTTTAATTGGTGCCTCAGTCGGGGGTCCCAGTGGGGCCACGTGGCAGCGTTTGGATTTCTGGTGGTTGTGTTTTAACAATAAAAGCTGCTCTGGTTTCTACAGCTTTGATCTATATGTCCTTGGGGAGAGGGGAGCCTCTGTGCTGTTGGCATCCAGGGCTTTTTTTGTTTCTTTTCTTCGCTGATGCGTGCATCCCCTCCCTGCGTGGCCCTGAGCTGTGCTGGGAGCCGGGGGCTGAGCCCTGTGGGCAGTGAGGGGCCGAGAGCTCTGTGCAGAGGGGAGGTCAGTGCCGTGTGCTGGCAGTGGGCTGAGCACAGCCTGTTCCCTGCCACCTCAGGGTGTGGGGGGAGAGGAGAGCCGTGGCCCAGCAGCTTGCTGTCTGTTCTGCAGCCCTGTTCTGCCTTTCAAATGAAATAGCTGGGAAGTGCAACGGGAGAAACCAGGCTGCTGGGAGGAGACTGGACCAGGGCAGGATGCGATCTCACAGCCCTGCAAATCCCTCAACACCACCCAACAACATTGGGAAACGCCTGCGCTGAGCTCACAGCATCCGTTTCCTCTTGTCAGGCATAGTGTGACCCTTCTTGTGCAGGCTTTTCTCTCCAAGAAGACCAGGGCTGCTGCTCGAGGATAGCAGCTTTTTCTCATTGGAGTCCCAGGGCTGACACGTGCCTTCAGCCAGGCTCTGTGCTACCTGGAGCCCACAGGACAGAGGGCACAGCAGGCACAGTGTTCTCTCTGGGTCACCTCCTGTGTCACCTCCCATAAAAGCCATCTCCCTGATGGTCGTTTCCCATAAAACTCCATGTCATGCTGCAAACAGGCCAAACCACCCAAGCAGCTGATTGTGCACCAGTTCCCCCTTTCTTTCTCTCTCCCCTTTTTGGCACTGTGGTAAGAACAGCCACCTTCCATGTTAGCCCGCAGTCTGTGGTGCAGTGATACCATGGTGGAGCGTGGGGTGATGCTGCCCATACAGCCCAGCAGAAAACCCCAAGTGGCACCTGCACTGCGATGGCTGCTGGATGGCAAAACCCACAGTGATGACAAGGGACGCCTCTGTTGCCTGCTTGCCCCAAAGATTGAGTGATCCATAACCAGAAATCTGCATTGAGTGTGCAATTACTGTGCCGTGTGCTGACAGTCGGAGTTCAGCCTGATTGGCAGAAGGTGCTGGAAAGCCCAGATAACGGGGTTCTAAAGCTGTGCTCATGGTTGGTTCTGTGTCACTGAGCTGTGCCAATAGCTGGCAATTCTGTCGCTGTAAGAAGTGTAGGCAGCAGTGAGCTGAGCTGCCAAGCTCTGCGTGTGACCATAGCGTGGCTGTAAGCACGGCCCTGCAGCCCGGCCCTGAGGGTCCCTGTGTCCATCCTGCAGTGCTGGGTGACAGCCCTCCAGGAAACACGCACCCATCTGGGGCGATGACTTGCTGTGAGCTCTGCTTTTACTGTTCTGCTTTTACTGTTCTTGCTTCTCTAACAACTGCTTCCTGAGTTCCATTTCCCCCCTTTCATGCAGCTTCCGCCCACAGCGCTCCACACCGTGCCCTGAGCTGTGCTCTGTCCCATCCACACTGTGCTGCCTGGGGCTGGATGCTGGCTGTCCCCACTCCAGCTGTACTTTGTCACACGGGCACAGCGGCCACGGAGTCCCAAGGCCGACGGGAGGAAGGCAGGAGAGAAGACAGGAGCGCTTTCCACCTTGAGCCCTGCACCAATGCTGAGGCTCCCATCCCTCCCTGCAAGCATCCACAATGAGAAGACCCCCAGGAGCCCACTGCTGCCCCCCAGCCCTGACGCTGTGCTCGGGACGCTGTGCCCGCAGCACCGGGCTGCTCCTCACCCTGCTCGCCGTGCTGCTGCTGCTCCTGCCGCTGCCCGCACAGCGCAGCCTGTGGCTCCAGCTCTCCAGGTATGGTGGGGCAGTGGGGTGGGAGCGGTGTGGCCCCCTGGCCGTGGGGTTGTTTTGCTCCAGAGCCGCATTGCCCTGGGGAATGATTAACCCCGAACCTGCCTGTGCCTGCCCCCTCTCTGGGTTCTGTGCTCAGTGCAGCTCCTGGCCCGGGCCTGGGGCCCAAAGAGGTGGCTCCGAGCCCAGCTCCTGCTTTCTGTTTTGTGGGGTTGGGGTGGCACAGCACTGCTCAGATGGGTGCGGGCAGAGCCACAGCAACACACCTGAACCTCTCCTGAGCCTCCTCTGCACCTTCTGTCGCAGGGCTGGGGATGGGGATAGGCCCCCCCTGCATCTCTCCTGGCCTCCTCTCTCTTCCTGCAGGATTCCTGTCCACCATAGAGCCACAATCACAGCAGCCCCGCAGCAGGTGACACAGGCAGCACAGCCATCCCCTGTCCCCAGCATGCCACCAGACCTCGGGGACACATATGGGCAGGATGAGACCTACAGCAGCTCGGTATAGCAGTGCCACGGGGCTGGGGCAGGGACACAGAGGTATCATGTCCCCAGCTGCAGGACATCATGAAGGCGCTGTGCCGTGCGGTCACTCGTCCCCTGTGCTTCCAGGGCTGTCCCAAGAGCATCAGGAAGAGAATTGGGGCCACCGAGTTTGGGGACACTTTCCTGCCCACCATCCCGGTGCTGCAGTGGGCACGGCACGCACAGGAGGATGAGTACCAGCGGCTGCGCCGATACGGGGGGGCTCACGGCTGGAAGGACATCCGTTGGGATGGTGTGTGCGGGTGGGGGCACGGCGGGTCCCTGTGACCGTGGCACAGGAAAGGGGGGATGGTGGAGAACAGCACCATCCCGTGGAGAGGGAGGAGAGAGTGCTGAATAGGAGACCCCCGCCTCCTGCCGCCCGCAGTGCTGAAGTCATCCCTGTCCCTCCTCAACGCCTCGAGCAGCGCTCTGCTCTTTGACACCCGCCCTCTGGCCGCAAGTTGCATCCGCTGTGCCGTGGTGGGCAATGGGGGCATCCTCCACGGCTCCGGCATGGGCCCCACCATTGATGCTCATGACTACGTGTTCAGGTGAGGGCGTAGGGCACGGCTGGGGTGCAGCTGAGGGGGAACCACCGCCACCTCCCTGTACGTCCCTTTGCAGGGTGAACGGGGCCATCACGGAGGGCTTTGAGCACGATGTTGGCAGCAGGACGTCCTTCTACGTCTTCTCCACCAACACCATGGTGAACGCGCTGCACAGCTACGCCGCCGATGGCTTCCGGCATCCACCCCAAACACCGGTGGGGGATAGTGGGGCAGGGGGACAGGGGAGCTGTGGGCACAGCACCGTTGTCATCTCTGATTGTTGGTGCGTCCTCTGCTGCAGGAAACTTGCTATGTCTTCCTCCCAGACCACGACCGTGACTACCTGCTGCTGCGGGCGGCCCTGAGCCAGCAGCGTGTGGACAGCGGTCGGGATGAGGGGGTCCGGTAAGTGGTCGTGTGGGGGGGGGAACACCAGCACATCCCTGCGCCCCACAGCTCCCAGCAGCTGCCCACACCTCTCCACAGCCCCCAGGAATTCTTCGGGGAGGACCTGCAGGTGGGGAAATTTAGGATGCTGCACCCGGATTTCATCCGCTACCTCAGGAACCGGTATGAAGCCCCCAGGTGGGGGGATTCCCCTTTCCCATCCCACTGCTGGAGGTCTCTCAGGCTCCCGTTCACTCCCCGCAGATTCCTCCGTTCCCACATCCTGGCCACCCCACTCTGGCAGCTGTACCGGCCCTCCACCGGCGCCGTGATGCTGCTGACCGCCATCCACACCTGTGACCAGGTGGGCACCCCGTGTCCACAGCTCTGCCCTGGGTGCAGCACAGCTCCTGCAGCCCTCCACCCCGCCCAGCAGCGCTGCTGCCTCCCACTTGGCATCCACACACTCCCTCTGCCACGGTCACTGCTCGTAGATCTGCTCCCACAGCACTGCCCCATCCCCTGTGCCAGGGTGGTGAGCTCAGCCCTGTGTCTTGCAGGTTAGTGCCTTTGGGTTCATGACACCGGGCTACCGGGCGTACTCAGATCACTACTTCGACCGTGGGCACAAGGAGGTGCAGTTCTTCATCAACCATGACCTGAGGATGGAGATGCAGCTGTGGCAGCGACTGCAGCGCAGCGGGATCCTGTGGCTCTACACCGGCTCAGAGGGGACGTGATGCTGTCAGGGGGCTGGGTGTGCTGCTGGGACCTGTGAGTGAGGAGCTGGGACTCGAGCAGAGTTTGTGATGAGTTTTGCCAGGCCCTGCACAGCTCTGCTGTGGGGTAAAATTAATGAATCACATGAATCTGAGTGCGGGAGAAATAGGAATTGAACCTGTCCCTGCCTGGAGAATGGGAGTGGTGAAGCACTCAGGGAGAATCTGGTGCTGTGACTCCATGGGGGGCTGCTGTGTGTGCAAGGGGCTCATGGGTGAGTCCCTAATGTGGTTGTATAGTGGCATCTCCTGCTGGGGCTGCCTCCTGCCCATCTGGGGGGCTCTGCATTGCCTCTACCCTGGGGAGGGATTTGTAGCATCCTCTGTTTGTTGCCATAGCCCTGAGGTGGCAGCCCCTGTCCACATCCCCCATTCTGTGGCTGGGAGGGCCCCTGGTGCCCTTCATGCCCATCACTCCTGCTGCCCTCCCAGGGGGCTCTGCCCCCATCCCCGTCTCTCCCCAGCATCACAGAGCTTTTTCTAGGCCAGTGCCCAGTTCAGGCATGAATAAACCAGTGGCGTTGCATAACTGGGGCTGCAGATTTACGCCGGATGGCTGCCCGAGCCCTGCTGCTGCATGGCACCCAGGGTCCCCAGGCCCAGGGCAACTGCCTGCCTGCCACAGCCCTGCCCCATCCCTGCAGGCAGACGGAGCGGAGCAGCGCAGCAGTCGCTCGCCGGCTGTGCCAAGCTCCCCAATTAAGGAGCCTTCCTCCCGCCATGGATTAGCCAGGATCAGTGGAGCCCGAGAGCGGGTCGAGCTGCTTGGTGGGAAGGAGGTCAGGAGGGCCGGGTGCTTTTGGCAGCCGCTGTGCAGAGATTGTGGCTCAAGCTGGTGTCTGCCCAGCAGGGATTAGCTGCAGCCCCAGACAAAGTGGCTGGGTGGCTGGAGGGGACGATCCCAATTCCCATCCCACGCTGGGCATCCAACACGATGCCTGGGTTATTTCAACCCCATCCACTCACCACAGCCACCCCACAGCCAGAAGGCTCCATCAGGATGTGCTGTGGGTGCCTGCTGCAAGCTGCCCGCCCACCCATGGGTACGTTCTGCCTTGTGGTGACTCAGCTGTGCCAGCTCAGCAGTGCACGGAGCAGGGCCATGGGAACAGCCCCGCAAGGCCACCGCCTCCCCATGGCACCCGCTGCCCCCTGTCACCTCCCCACCCCACAACATCCCCATCCCTGGAGCCCAAAGCTCCATCCCAGCAGGATGCACAGGGGACATGTGGGTGTCCCCGGGCTGCGCTGAGCCAGAGCACTGGCACATGGCCTGCACATGGCTGGGGGCAGTGGAGGGGGGCCATGGGTGTGCTCGTACTGGGGGGCAGCAGTAGCACGAAGGAGCGAGCTGGTTCCCAATGATGGAGGAATGTTTATTCCCTGTGAAGTCTGCAGTTTTTCCAGCCCTGTATCTATTTGCGGCAACGTGACATGTGCGGCGTGGTGTTCTTTGCAAGCTTGAAGTCTTGTAAAAAATTAATTGTTGTATGCAAAATTTGGCTTTAAATTTTAAAAGCAACAGTCAGCCCCGTACTGAAAGCTGTGTGTGCTGCTCCCCAAGGAGTGCAGACCCAAAGGGACATCTGTTGCGGGTCCCTGCACCCAGCTGCTTCCTGCTGACTGGGTGTCCCTGCAGGGTTGCAGGGATGGTGTGGTGCACCCACATTTTGGGGGTGCAGCCCCACGTGCGGATGCGGCAGCGTTGAGCTCACGAGGCTGAGCTGTGCTGTGTTTATAATGCCAGCCCAAAGGGTCCCCCACTGAGTGGGGATATGTGGGGTGCTGCTCCCCTGCCAGGGATTGGGGCCTTGGGTCCTGGGGGTGATGCTGGGACAGGTGGAGATGGAGGATACAGGGGCAGAGCGTCCCTTGTCCAGACCCACGTTATCACATCAGCCCCCATCCCATCCCATCCCATCCCATCCCATCCCATCCCATCCCATCCCATCCCATCCCATCCCATCCCATCCCATCCCATCCCATCCCGGCAGACGGTACAGCACTATCGTAGCTCCGCGGGGCCGACGTTGCCTTCACCGACCGTGGGGTGAGGGCTGCCCCGTGGGGTCCCGTCTCCGAGGACGGGCTGGGGTATCTCCCGTCGGGGCCGCGCGGGGGCGGCGGAGGCGCGATCCCAGCGCTGCGGACCGGGGGCCGCCACCTGCCGCCCCCTCCTCTCTCCTCCCCTCCCCATCCCGCTCGGCGGCGGCGCGGCCCCTCCCCGGGGCACGGGGCGCGGGGCCGCGGCGGCCGCCATGGAGGAGGAGCCGCCGCCGCCGCCGTGCCCAGCGCGGGGCCAGCGGCAGCCGGCGGCCGTGAGGCTCCCGCCGCACCATGGGCCGCCTCGCCGCCGCCGCTGCCATGTCGGCCGCCTTCCTCAGCCCCAGCCTCGCCTTCAGCTCCCACTTCGATCCCGGTGAGTGCCGCAGCCCCTCGGGCCCGAAGGCACCGGGAGCCGCGCTTCGCTCCGCTCCGCACCTCCCCGTACCGCCGCAGCCCCTCCGCATCCCCCGGCGAGCGGCCCCGCTTTTCCCTTCCCACTCCCCCGACCCCTCGTAGCGGTCCCCGCATCGCTCCACGGCCAGCCCCCCAGCTCCCTCCCCCTTCGCCCCCGGTTCCCCGTTCTCTCTGCAGCTCCGTCCTCGCAGCCCCGCACCGCCTCTCCGCGGGTTCGGAGCCGTTCCGGTGCGGGGAACGGAGCTCGAGAGCGGCTCCGCGCCTCCAAATGTCACCGTGCGCTGCGGGAGCCGCTCCGCATCGGGCGCCGTTTTGTCCCCCGCTGAGGAATCGCGGAACCGCGCCGCCTCCGGGGGCATTTGTTTGTCTGATTGAAAAATAATGTCGGCAGAAGCGGTGAGAACGGAGCGGAAAGGGGGGGGGGGGGGGGGGGGCGGGGGCGGGGGGGGGGACGCTGCCCGGGGCCGCCGCGGAGGAGCGGGGCCGGGGGGTACCGGAGGCGTGCGGGGCTGCGTGCGGGGCTGCCGTTATGTAAGCGCGGCGGCACGGTTTCGGTTGCGCCGCATCTGCAGGAAACGGCCGCGCACGGGCGCGGAGCGGCGTTGGCTTTTGTGTGGGTTTTTGGGGCCGTTCGCAGCGCGTTCCAGCTGGATGGGGAGGGGGGAAGACCGGCAGGTCTGGCCTCGGCGTGGGCTGCGTGTGCCACGGGGATGGCAGCGTGTGTGTGTCTGTGTGTGTGTGTGTGTGTGTGGATGGCACGCGCGTCCCCGGGAGCTGATGGTGGGGTCGGTGCGGTGACCCACGGCAGAGCATCCTTGCGGGATGGCAGCGCGTTGGCACGGTCCCTTTGTCACTGAAGCGGGGGAAGCCGACCCAGCGCTGCCCTGGCGGGACGCGGTCGCTGCGTGGCTCTGGATGTCACCGTCACATCGCGTGTCCCTTCTCCTCTGTGCGGTGACATCGCTCCGTTTGCTGGAGCCGGCTCTGGAGGGGCTGTAAATGCGGACCGGCCGGGATTTACCCACACGGAGCTCTGTTGGTTCGCAGCCTGCTCGGTATTGATCCGCGTTAGGAAGGAAACCTCTTTATTTGCATCTTAAATGCGGCAGCGCTGGGAATGGAGACGTGTTTACCACTCTCAGCCTTCGGTATAATTTCTCTCCGGGTTTTCGCCGAGCGCCCAATTTGCCATGCTAATCCCGTCAACCTGGGGATTTGCAGGGCACGGTTGCTTTCAGCATCCTTCTGCAGGAAGGTTTTCCGTCGCTGCCGATCGCCATGCTGCCGTGCTCCCCAATCCGGGCTCTGCTGCCGCTGACACCCACGGTTACTGTCAGGGAAAGAAATTAGAGGGGGGAAAATGTATTCTCTGTTTCACGGGCTTGTTGATCCCGTACGGTTGGCGGCACCGTCTGCGCGGCACCTCCCGCGCCAGCCCCATTTCCCTGCTGTTTGCAGGAGACACGGAGCAGGAGGAACCGCAGGGACGGCGTGGGGACAGCGGTGACTCTGGGGGTGGAGGAACTGTCCCCTGCTCCACGCACAGCTTGTGTTTTCGGTGAGGTTGGTGGCCCTTGTGTGAGATGTGCTCATGCCGGGCTGTGCTGGGTGGAGAGCTGCTGCCATCGTGTCCCTGCGGAGGTGGCTGGGGGTGGGGGGATCCCGCTCCTCTCTTCTCTGGGTTTCCAGGCCTGGGGGTGATCATGGCTGGAGCCAGGCTGCGCTGTGAGGAAGGACATCTCTGCAGCCCCTCTGCCTCCAAGGCCTCGCTGTGTCCCACTGCACAGTTGTTGGCTTTAGGGCCAGCGGTGCTCACGATGATGTGAGGCTGTGTCTCCTCCGGCCGGGGTTGGGGTCAGTGCTGCCCTGGCTCCCAGCCTGGATTTCCCCATCTCAGCCTGCGGAGCACATTTTGAATTTGTGAGAAACGTCCTCTCTTCCCTTACCCATATTTCTCCTTCCCTTTTTCTTTTCGAGCAGCACAGTGATGGTTTTTGGACGATGGAGATGCTGCAGGCAGCAGGGCTTTGCTTGGCGTGTTGGGGGCAGCAGGGTGCTGCTGTGGGGCTGCAGCTTTGGGCAGCAGTGGGACTGAGCTCACAGTGCTCCATGCCTGCTGGTGCTGCCCATGCCATTGCTGTCCCTTGGCCGTGTCCCGGTGCCACCTGCGTGGCCCTTCCTGGAAGCTGGCCATGGGGCAGTGATGGGACCTCTCCACCGCACCGTGGTTGTGGGTCCAGCTGGCACATGCTGCTTCCCCCTGCCCCAATCCCTGTGCCACAAGTGCCTTGCATTGCTGGGCAGTGCTGGCAGGGGTTAACGTGGGGAACAGCGGCACAGGGACCGGAACCCCAGAGCTCACAAGGGGTGAAGGGCAGCAGGGTGGGCGCAAAGGTCAGATTTGGGGCAGGGAGTGGGGAACGTGGAATGGAGGTGGCTGCAGTGGGGGAAGCGTAACACCTGGCAGTGTGTGGGAAGCTGCCTCGCTCACACCTCACCGCCCAGATCCTACAAGGAGCTGCCGGCGCGTGGAAGGTGTCAGCACGGGGCCTGTCTGTCTGTCCAGGCATGGAGGTGGGGGTCCCACAGTGGTGCTAGGGGGGTGGGGGGGCTCCCAGCTGGGCTGCTGCTGGCAATGGCGTTGGCGCAGCTCTGCAGTGCTGCAGGGCAGCTGGGCCCCGCTGCAGGAGGATGGGATCGGCACCAGCATCGCTCCCCCGGGGGTGCCTGCCTGCTCCCCCCCCTTCTCCCCTCCTTCCTTCTCTTTGCTCCCCCCCTCTCCGTGCACACGGGTGATTGCGTTTTGGATGGCGATACTGATCCCTGTCAAAGCCAATTAGGAGAAATTAATATGCCAGGGTTGAAAGGGCTCAGATCTCTCGGGAGGGGTGGGGTGGTGACTCACGGGCTCCCTGCCCAGTTCTGCCCGCCCGCCCGTGGGACGCGGGGTGCCCCACAGCTCCTGTCCTGGCACTGGGCCGTGGGGCAGTGCTGGTATCTGCACTGTACTGTCTGGAGAGCAGTGCCATGGCCGTCCCATGGGCACAGTACTGCGCCCGGCCAGGAGCTGCCCAGTGCTGGGTTCCTCCCTGTCCCATGGGCTGTTGGAGCACAGGCTGTCATCTTCCAGTGTTTCTCAGTTGGAAATCCCCACTTAGTTGGGTTCCTCCTGCATTGGGTCACAGTGGGCACTGGATGATGCTCATCCCATGATGGTGTTACTCCATGCAGCTCCAGCAGCATGCCACAAGCCCAGGAGCCATGGCCATTAGGTGGGGGTCCCAGCCATGCGCCATCCCATCTCTGCACTCCGGGGAGAGCATGGGGGCTGAGCACCAGTGAAGGACAGGAGCTGGAGCCTGGATCAGGCTGGGGTCCCCTGTGGGTGAGAAACCCCATTGGGAGCCAGGGGGTTGGTCCTGGGATCCTGCCCATGGTCAGACGATGTTGTTCCCACTTCTTGGGCCTGTGATTGGTATAAATGATTGCCTTAAAGGCTTGAGCAGCCCCTGTGAAGCCCCTTACCCACTGCAAGTTGGGACCGCGAGGGCTTTGTCCTGAAGGGCAGCCCCAAGGAGGGGGTGGGCTGGGGGCATGGGGTGCTGGGGCTGGCTGAGACGATGGGGCCGTGCTGGGCAGTGCAGGGAGGGGTTGGCCACTGGAGGAAGCAGCAGCAGGTTCAGGATTTCCTGCAAGCGACTGTCCCTGGGACGAGGGGAGCGAGCGGCGGTGGCTGGAGGCCCTGCTTCCCGTCCCTTCCCCTCTAGCAGGGCCATTGCTGCTGACTCCAATGCCACCACTGTTGTTTTAATGCTGGAGCGAAGGGAAGCTCCGGCGTGGCACGTGCTGTAAGTGGGGCAGCTCTCTGCAGGGTGCAGCATGGCTGGGCTGTTGGGGGGGCACCTGGGACTCTGGGGTGCAGGGGTGAGTGCTTGCCAAGGGTGGGCTGTGCACCCCTGGTCAGTGCCAGGCAATCCTCCTGCTCAGAGCACCCCTGATGGCACCACGCTGCGGTGCAGGGCAGCGCGAGGCACAGAGCTGCCGCCTGGGGGGTGACGTCCCTCGGGAGGGCTGTGGTGATGCTTTCAGGGCAGCAGCTTCAGAAAGTCCCCGAGGTCTCAAAGCGTGGGTGCGAGATGGGGGTGTTGCACACTTGGGGATGGATGGACAGCCCCAGGGCCGGCACCATAACAGCTTCCTAAAATCCTCTCCCCACCGATTCTCAGGGTCTCTTCCCCTCTGCTTGCCTTGTCCAGCCTGGCATGGGGCTGTTCAGAGGCTGTGCAAAGGGACTGTGGTGGGTGCCACGCCGTCCAGCTCTCTGAAATTGGGGCAGGCAAAGGGCAGCTCCCAAGGCCGGGCGCAGCGCAGCGATGGAGCTTTAAGGCAGTTGCAGAGAGCGGCAGGAAGGGGGTGGGCAGGGACCCTCCTGTTTGCCACAGCTGTCAGCATCCTGGGACATCGGGGCTGCCCGGTGCGGCGCCGGTTTGAGGCGTGTGTGGCTGCTCTCGGTGCTCGCCTCTCTCACCGCTTGTTTTCGGAGCCGAGGCTTCTTGTTTCATAACGTCGCTGAACGTTTCTGATAAAAATAGGCTGCCCCCCTCCACGCGGCTTCTCTCCCGCCGTTACGTAAATGCTGCTTCACCGGCTGCTGGGAGCCTTGTTCTGGCCGTGCCCGTGGTGCTGTGCTCACAGCTCTGTGCCGGCGGTGCCGCGCTCACGGCGCTGAGTGCCGTGGGTTGGTGTACACGGTGGTGATGAGCTGATGGTTGGATTTGGTGATCTTAGTGGTGTTTTCTGGTTCTGCGGTGCCATGGCCACGGTGCTGTGCCCATAGCGCCCGTGGTGCTGTGTACGTGGTGCAGTGCCTGTAGTGCCCAGGGTTCCGTGCCCGTGGTGCCACGTTCAAGGTGCTGTGTCCATGGTGCCCGTGGGGCTGTGTCCAAGCTGCTGTGCCCATAGTTTCCATGGTGTTGTGCTCGCAGTGCCCAGGGTGCCATGCTCAAGGTGCCCATGGTGCTGTGTTCATGGTGCCGTGCCCATCGTTTCCATGGTGCCGTGCCCATAGCACTGGCCATAGTGCCATGCCCTGAAGGCCGCAGCATCCCTCCCTCCCAGCACAGGGCACCAGTCCATGCTCTCCTCCTTGGGAGCCACACAGGCACCAATTCACCTCCCCGTGGCACGAAGAGCCCATGCTGTGTTCTGTTGCTGGGATTTGGCTCCAGCCGTGGCTGTGGTTTGCTGCGATGGCACTGCGTGTCCCTGCTGGTGTGGGATGGAGGGAGGCTTCAGACCCAATTTAAGCTCCAACCAAGAGAATGCAATTGAAATAATGAATTTAACCTTGCTTTGCATGCTTTTTTTTTTTTTTTTTTTAATATATTATTTTCTCAGGAAAGCAAAGGGAAAATTGTCCATGTCTGGCTGCTCCCTACCCACCACGCTGCCTGCAGCAGGAGGGCTGTGCTGGAGGAACTTGGCTTTTTGTCTCTCACCAGGCTGATGCTCGGTGTGTGCACAGTGCTGCACTTATTACAGCCCACGTTTTCATTCCACCACGTTACAAAATGATGGGTGATCTTTCTTTTTTTTTTTCCTTCTTCTTCTTCTTTTTATTTATTTTAATTTTCCATCAAATTATTGTTATTATTTTTTACTGCTAATTCATCCCGAGGTGATAAAACCCGAACTAAGAGGCGAGAATCGATCCTTTCAGAACACTTCTGTGTCGGTTAAATTAGCCTGTGTGAACAGGGAGAGCAGATGAACGTGGCATGCACTGCGTTGGAAATGAGCCCCTCCATGGCACCTGATGGGCTCTGTGCAGTGCTGCTGGGTGATGCTGGCCGTGCCTCAGTTTCCCTCTGGAGTTGTGTGGAGCAGCCTCGTGTTTTCGTGTTAAATGGCAGCGGATGGTTTCTTGCTGCTTGGCTGCGTATGGGTGAGCAGCGCGCTCATCCTTTGAGGTGTAAAATTGCTTTCCTGGAAGCTGCCCATGGATCCAGGCCCTTCATCTCGCCGGGGATTTATAATGTTACTAGGACTGTGCTTGCGCTGGGAGAGCGGCTGAGAGTGCTGAGCCTGCGGTGGGATGCTGTGCTGGGTCCTGTGTGTGTGCATCCTGCCCCAATCCTGTCCCAGACCTTCTTTCTACCCAAACATGGCCCTGCACCCTGCCCAAACTCACACCCAGCTCTGAACCCTGCACCGGGCACCCTTCCCAAACCCAGCCCTGCGCCCTGCCCGAACCCACACCCAGCCCCACACCGTGCCCAGACCCAGCTTTGCATCATGTCCAGACTCAGCCCTACACTGTGCCCAAACCCAGCTTTGTATCATACCCAAACCCAGCCCCATGCCCTCCCTGAGCCCGTCCTCTCCCGGCTGGCCTCCCATCGCCGTCCTCACTGGGGGCAATGCAGGAGAATGGGAGCGCTCCCCGCTTTGTCCCACTCCTCTGCACATAGCTGCATAGGGACCCCAGGTCAATTGGGGGTCTGGACACAGTGAGACTCCCTCCATCCTGCAGGGAGAAGGTCTGTGATTCTGCACCCACCAGATTCATGGGTGTAAGGTGGGGAAACTGAGGCACAGTTGGGCAGGTTGCAGCAGGACCTGCAGCAAAGGGCTCGGGGGTGGTCTCGGGTGTGTGACCGAGCAAGTGGGCAGGACCTGCTCCTGCCGATCCATTTGGCCATGCGGAGCCCTGCGGGGAGCCCCGGGCTCTCCCCTTCCGCACACGTCAGCCCCACTCCTTGCCCGTTGCCGCCGGGCAGAGCTAGCGGCGGCCGTGGCACATCCCAGCGGCGGGGGATGGCTGGAGGAGCGGCTGCAGGCACTCAGCAAACGTGAGTCAGCAAAGGAGCCGGGAAGGGCTGAGTCCATCCTCGCTGCGGGGCTGTGGGGTTGTAGCCTTTCCCGGGTGCCTTTTAGGAAAAGGATTTTAGGGGGTGCGTGCCTGAGCTGGGTGAGCAATGCAACAGGATATGGGGTGTGGGCAGGTGGACCCTGCTGTGCTCAGCATCTCTGCGCTCTCTGCTTTACCGTTCTGATCTCGTTTGCAGGGTCAGGTGCCACCCTGGGGCTCTTCTGAATCCCACCCCTGCCCCCCAGCATGGGAATGGAGCATGGTGTCTCCTGGCTTGCAGGCAGTGTTGGAGCATCATTGCTCCCCCGGCTCCGGGGCTGGTGCAGCAGCTCCTGCTGAGGGATGCACCGAGCTGGCCGTGCTCAGTGTGACCCCGTGGTGAGAGCAGTTTGTTGTGGGGGAAGCACTGCGGAGCTGCTGGGGGGGGGGATCCAACGGTGGGGGCTGCAGTGGGTTCACGGTGATGCCAAAAGAGCTGCATGGAGCTCCCAGCCCTCAAATGGTGGTGACACCCCTCCTTGCACCAGCGGTGGTGCAGGTGGGGAAACTGAGGCAGAACACGTTGTTTTGGAAATGGGTTCATCCGAAAAGCTCCATTTCCTGCACCGCGGCCTTGGGCAGCTCAGCTGACAGTCCCTGCTGGAACGGCTTCTGTCGCCGCGCTCTGCTCCCGTCGGCATTCAAAAGGCTCTTTTCAGTGAGTCATTTTCTCTCTTGCTGTCCCACTATCCAAGGAAAATGGTGACATTCGCTGTACAAAGTGTGTTCACCATGGAAACCGGCTGCAAGCAGCAAGAATGCCACCCCCGGCTCCTCCCCGGTTCGGCTGCGCATCGCTGAGCCTCAGAAGATGGCTCTGGAGCTGCTGCGCCAGCAGCGGCCGCGTTCTGTGCGGTGCGGGGCCCGAGGTGCTCCGTGCCCCCGAGCGGGGATCCCCAGCCCTCCTGTCCTTCAGGTGCCCTCCTCAAGGACACGCCAGCGCGGGGGCAGAGCTGGCAGCGAGATGCCCAGCGTGGCTTTGCATACCGGCACCTGGGGTGGGAGAGGCTTGGTGATGGCGCAGCCCCCATCGTGTGTCTGCACGCGTGGTGCGTGGCAGTGGTGCTGGGCTGGGCTTTGGGAAAGAGATGCACGGGTGATGGCACTGTGCCCCAATCCCTCGGTGCAACAGGGAAGGCGCGGTGCGGCGGTTCTGGGTGCAGCTCCGTGCTGTGGATGGGTGCGTGGGGGCTCACAGTGGGGCAGGGGTCTCTGTGCCGCCACCCCCTGTCGTGGCAGCACAGTGGCCTTCCTGCTTCCTTGCACCACCACGTGCCGGTTGTTTGGGGAGGCTCTGGGCAGAATAGTAATGCGGCAGCTGCTGCCTGTGGTGGGGGCTCGCAGCGAGGGGCTGTGGTGCAGGATGGCCCCGTGGGGCGGTGGGCGAGGGGATATGGGATGGAGATGCACGTTACCTTGCTGGCAGCATCCCTGGCCCTGAGCCCAGTGGGGTGTGGTTTGGGGATACGGTTTGCCCGGTGGTGACAGCACAGTGGGGGCATAGCAGTGGGGGGGGGGCACGTGAGCAAAATCCCTGCGTGCAACCCCCTGGCAGCTCCCTGCAGTGCAGCCCTATCTGCTCCCCTTACCCTGCACCCCTATGTCCCCACAGACGGCACCCCCCTTAGCGAGCTCTCCTGGTCCTCCTCGCTGGCTGTCGTGGCTGTTTCCTTCTCCGGGCTCTTCACCTTCATCTTCCTCATGTTGGCCTGCCTGTGCTGCAAGAAGGGAGATATCGGCTTCAAGGTGAGGGCCGAGCACCCAGCGTGGGCAGGGGGCTGCAGCTCCCACTGGGGTCTCCCGGTGTCGTGTCACTGCCTGTGGGACGTGCCTGTTGCTCAGTGGTGGGGGGCTCAGCTTTACCCATCGCCCCGTGTCGGGCCACGGCATGGTTAAGGGCCGCGGCGGTCCCACCCGCACGCCCCCGGGGTGGGAGGCACCCTGACCTCACAGGCACAGAATGTGCCGAGAAACAGTTTTCCCTAATTGCTGGGATTTTTGTGGAGGCTCGCGGCGCCCGCGGCGGGGAGGGGTCAGGCAGAGGGGACACGCCGGGTCGTTGTATAACCGTCCCACACCGGAGCACCTCGAGCAGGGGAACAATGAGCCCCCTCGAGCCCCCGCGGCAGCTATATAGGGCCGTGGAGCTGCAGCCTGGCTCTGGCAGTGCCCGCGGGGTCGCGGCGCGCAGCACCATGAGCGGCGGCTGCGCCGGGGCAGCACCATGCTCACCATTACCTACCTGCTCGCCCAGGCGGCTTTCAGGAGCCGGGGGCTGGTGGGGCATCACTGCCAGGTATGGGGCTGTGGGCACGGCCCGGGGGGCTCGGTGATGCGCTATGGGGTGCGGGTGGCTGCGCTGGGGGGGCGCGGGGCAGGCTGCAGGGAGCCCGCAGGGTCAGTTGTCTCTGCTCCGCGTGTGTCCCCCTGCCGTGCGCTTCCTTCCGCCCCGGCCCAGGAGTTTGAGAACGCCGAGGGGGACGACTACGTGACGGAGTTCTCGGCCCAGGGCTCGCCCGCCCCGCAGCATGGCCCCGAGGTGTACGTCCTGCCCCTCACCGAGGTCTCGCTGCCCATGGCCAAGCAGCCGGGGCGCTCAGGTAAGCTGCCTGGGGGGAGGGGGGCGTGGGAGGCACTGGGCACTGTGGGACCCCCGTGCACCCCGGGGCAGAGGTGGAGTGGGGCCAGGAGGGGTGATCACAGCCCTGTGCCAGGCTTAGCTGAAGCAACTTCCGAAGGGGCAACAGGAGGCTGAGGTCCCTTGAGCAGCGCCGTCCCTCTGCAAAAGGATGGTTTGTCCCCCTGCGTGGCACCAAGGGGAGCAGTGTGCATCCCTCTGGCATGTGCTGGGACATAGAATCATTGAGGTTGGAAGAGAGCACTAAGATCAACCATCAGCCCATCCCCACCGTGCCCACTGAACCGTCCTGTAGGGTTTTCTTTCCCATGGCACCCACCAGCCCCAGCCCTGCGTAAACAAGGCAGCGAGTGGGAGAGGAATCTGGGGGGGAGGGGGGGGGGGGGCACTGTGCCACAGCCCCCTTGCTCCCATTGTTGCTCTCCCCAGCTCAGAGAATAGCAGCAGTGTGACAGGGCTGGGGCGGCGTGACGCAGCCCAACAATGGCTCCATTGCTGCACCCCTTGGCATGGGTGCATGAGGGGCAGGACTTGTGCTGGGAGGGGGCCGGGACTGTGGCTAAATGCCAGAGCTCCAGTTCGGCTCCATTCTGCTCTCCCCATCTCTGGGGAGGAGAAGGGGCAGAGAGCAGCTCCCCTCTGCCTTGCTTGGGGACACCCCATGTCCCCACACCAGCACGGCCACACCAGGATGCTCGGTGGGAAGGATGTGGGGTGCCTGGGGATGGCCCCCCCACTGCTGACAGAGCATCCCAGGACAGTGTGGGGTGGCACAGCAGGAAGGACCCCAGGGCTCGGCTGGAATCGGCGGGTAACTCGGGTGGGTTGGGGGTGCGGGTGAGCACATGAGCACACAGGCAGCTGGATGTGTTCTGTTACAGTGCAGCTCCTCAAGTCTGCAGACCTTGGGAGGCAGAGCCTGCTGTACCTGAAGGAGATTGGGCATGGATGGTTTGGCAAGGTGAGCACGGGGCATCGGGGTGTTGGGTGTTGGGATACTGGGGCAGGGTGCATGCAGGATCTGGTCCCCCTGGGGCTGCTCCAGCTCTTGTGCCCCATTGGGATGTGGGTTGCAGGGGTCACTGTGTCCCCCACTGGGAGCAAGGTGCGGTGAGGATGGATAGATGGGGACGTGCCTGTCTCTTGCCCCCAGGTATTCCTGGGGGAGGTGAACTCAGGCATCAGCAGCACGCAGGTGGTGGTGAAGGAGCTGAAGGCCAGTGCCAGCGTGCAGGACCAGATGCAGTTCCTGGAGGAAGCACAGCCCTACAGGTAGGGCCAGGGGTGCTCCTGAATTGGGACAAGCTGCTGGTATGGGGGGTGCTTGTGGATGGAGGCTGTCCCCTCTGGCTGAGTTCTCTGGGCCACAGCTCAGCTCTGTCCTGGGGCTCACTGGCTGCAGGATGCTGCTGGTGTCTGGCCCTGCCTGCAGTGAGGTCATGAGTATGAGGGGGGGGGCACAGAACTGCTCCATGCCCCATGAGAGCCGAACAAATGCCCCTTTGTGGTGTGCACTGGGGTGCTGGGACGCGCTGGTACCCGCTCACAGCTGCTCCCGGCTGCCCCCGCGTTGTGGAGGAGGCACCAGGGATGCTCCCCCTGTGGTGCCAGCGTGCCCCTTGCTCTGCCCCGCAGGGCCCTCCAGCACACCAACCTGCTGCAGTGCCTGGCCCAGTGCGCCGAGGTCACCCCCTACCTGCTGGTGATGGAGTTCTGCCCGCTGGTGAGTGCCATAGCCCTATAAGCTGGGGCTGTAGGGTGCTGTGGGGTGGCACATGGCACCGCTGTGCCATGCCTAGCACATTTTGGACCTGGGACCCGCTGGGTGCGGGAGGGGTCTGTGGTGACAGTGGCACCATCCTGCAGGGTGACCTGAAGGGATACCTGCGGAGCTGCCGGGGGGCTGACTCCATGGCCCCAGACCCTCTCACTCTGCAGAGGATGGCATGCGAGGTGGCCTGCGGCGTGCTGCACCTGCACAGGAACAACTACATCCACAGGTAAGGCTGGGAGTGCGGGGGGGGGGGGGGAGTGGGCCGAGCAACCCCCAGGCTGTGCCCACCCCACCTTGCTCCTCCTGCCCAACAATATCCTGGTGCTGAGTGAGTTGCACACAGAGACTCCAGCATCAGTGATTTTGTTGAGGAAGGGGAGTGCTGCATCGGGGCCACCGGACCTTCCCAGCCCAAGCTGGGCTGCTTGGGAGCGTTGCAGTGGGGGGAAGTGGGGTCTGGCAGTGCAGGAGAGGGGTTTCCCATGGGCATCCCGCCCTTGGTGCACCCAGGGTCTCCCCACATGCATCTACACTGTCCTAATGTGCATCCCATCTGTGTGCACCCCTCCGGGGCTATGGGAGCCCAGCCATGCCTGGCTGCACGGGTAGGAAGTGCCAGGGCTCACGTTGCTGGGGAAACCTGCTTTCCGCTTGGCTCAGCGCTTGACGGATGGATGGACGGACAGAGGCACAGCTGGAACGCTGTGCAAGAATTCCTGCTGTGCATTGGGTGGTTGGTGATTGGCACGCCCAGCATTCTGCTGCAGCACAACCCTCCTGCTCCCAGCACTGGCAGCAGTGCTGCTGGGGGTGCCCAAGTGCGGTCCTCGGGCCCTGGGTGCCCTGTGCCCCCTGTGGGGGTGGTGACAGCACTGGGGTTTGCTTGGCAGTGACCTGGCCCTGCGGAACTGCTTACTCACAGCCGACCTGACCGTCAAGATTGGGGACTACGGACTCTCACACTGCAAGTACAAAGTAAGGCTGGTTAGAGTGAGGAGGGGGTTGCGCTTGGGACCCCCACAGTATCGAATCTGAGGGAGCTCAGGGATGTGCTGCGCACACGTATGGCTCTGCCTGTAACTCTCTGTGCACACACATCCCTGAAGACCGCGCTGTACCCTTCCCTTCCCTTCCCTTCCCTTCCCTCACAGGCTTTGCTGGGGCATTGAGTGGGTACTGGGAGGTGTGAGCCTGGAGGAACAGCACGATGGGGCTGCGGATGTGGGGTGGTGGTGCAGTGAGGCTGGGGAGAGTGCTGGCAGCGGGCGGTGCTGTGCCCTGTCCTTTACGTGTCGTTTTGACGTTCTCTTCTCGTACTGACCCTGCATACTTGGCAGGACGACTACTTTGTGACGGCCGACCAGCTGTGGGTGCCGCTGCGCTGGATTGCGCCTGAGCTCATCGATGAGGTGCACGGCAACCTGCTTGTTGTGGACCAGACCAAGGCCAGCAACGTCTGGTGAGCAGGGCGGGGGGCACGGCAGGTGTGTGGTGTCTGCATGCCGGCCGGTGGCAGGCTGGGGGTCTCCCTATGCCCCCAGCATCGTGCCGTTCCTGCAGGTCACTGGGTGTCACCATCTGGGAGCTGTTTGAGCTGGGCAGCCAGCCCTACGACCACTACTCTGACCGGCAGGTGCTTGCCTACGCCATCAAGGAGCAGCAGCTGAAGCTGCCCAAGCCCCAGCTGAAGCTGTCGCTGGCGGAGCGCTGGTGAGGAGCTCTCCCTGTCCCCATGTGGGTGCGCAGCCATGGCTCTGGCATGGGAGTGGGCACGGCGCTGAGCCCTGCTCCTTGTTGCTGCAGGTATGAAGTGATGCAGTTCTGCTGGCTGCAGCCTGAGCAACGCCCAACAGCTGAAGAGGTGCATCTGCTGCTCTCCTACCTCTGCGCCAAGGGTGCGACGGAGGCAGAGGAGGAGTTCGAGAAGCGCTGGAACTCCATGAAGCCCAACGGCAGCGCCAGCGGCAGCCACCACGGCACCGAGCTCTCCTCCTTCCCTCTGCTGGAGCACTTCTCGGCCGACGGCTTCCCCTCGGATGGGGACGACATCCTCACCGTGATGGAGACCAGCCACGGCCTCAACTTTGAGTACAAGTGGGAGCACACCAAGACCGAGCACTTCCAAGCACCCCTGGGCTCCCTCAGCCCCAGCAGCGCCGCACGTTACCATGAACTCTATTACCCAGCAGCATCTGCGGGGCACCTGAGCCTGGGGGTCTCACCGTCCTGCTATGAGTGCAAGCAGCAGGGCTGCCCCAGCCTGCCGCCACCCAGCATGGTGCCCATCCTGGGCGCACACAGCCCCTCGCTCGGCAGTGAATACTACATCCGCATCGAGGGCCCGGCTGAGGGCAGTGCTGAGATGGACTACGCCATGTGCTCCTACAGCCCTGAGGGTGAGCGTGGCTCCACGTCCTGCTGGAGAACCCAGGGCGCGCGGGATGACTCGGACAGCAGCCCCACTGCATCGCTGAGCATGGAGCCGCTGCTGGGCCGTGCACCGGCAGGTGAGGGCTCGTGGGAGTGCGCCGAGTACTACCCCTATGCGGGGCAGGAGCAGCATGGCTATGTGCCATCCCCTGGCCCTGAGCGGTTCCTGCTGGACGAGGAGCATGCTGAGCCCAGTGACAAGGACTGGTCCGTTCCCAGCTTCCAGCACAGTGTCTTTGCTGACCCACTGGGCGTCTCGCCCTCACTGAACTGTGCCTACAGCCCCCAGCGCTACAGGCAGCCTCCAGCACGGGGTGAAACCCATCCGGACTGCGTGACGCTGGAGCTGGGGGATGACAGCCCCCTTGGGGCTCCCATCCCAGCAGCCCCCCAGCAGCAACCCTGGGCCTCCAACAGCTCCTCCAACAACAACATTGGCAGTGGCAGCCCGGCCACCCGCGAGCCCGCCGACAGCTGGTGCTACCGCCGCATGATCACCTTCCGCGGGCTGATGGCCAAGCCTCTGGGCACTGTGCCACCGCGCACCCAGCCCCAGCTCGGGGGGGTCCCCGCCGGGCATCGATTTCCGCCGCCCACGGCAGGAGCAGCCCCAGCCCCCCGGCTCCTCCCAGTGCCGCTCGCCCTCCCCGCAGAGCCAGGCCTGGCAGAGCCGTGACTCATCAGCCTCCGGCCGCTCGCAGGCAGCAGCGCTGGCTGGCAGCCCCGACGCGACCCTGGAAGCCAGAGCGCAGCCTTGCCCACAGGATGCCCACCTGGCTGAGGGCATGGAGCGGAGCAGCCCTCCTTGCAGCCCCGCGCCCCACGGCACAGCTGGGACGGGCCCTGGGGACGCCACCCTTATGGCCAGCATCACAGTGCCAAGCCCTGCTCCTACCAGGGAGCCTGGCATAGACGGTGGCCAGTCTGCGCTGGAGGGCCCTGAGACATTGGTGTCTGCAGAGGCGGCTGCCGAGAGCAGCGCGTGCCTCACCAGCGACGCAGAACGCACCCCAGACAAAACCTTCTCCAGCAGCAGCTTCCCTGGTGGCGACGATGGCAGCGATGAGGACACGGCAGAGCTGACTTCGGGAGTCTTCACCGACTTCTCCGGGGACTACATGGAGCGGGCAGACGTGGCACCGGCATTCAAGTCCTTGCAGAAGCAGGTGGGGACACCGGACTCCCTGGAGTCGCTGGACATCCCCTCTACTGCCAGCTCCTGCGAGGTGTTCAGCCCCACCGCCTTCACGTCTGCCGGGCAGCCCAAGGCTGTGGACAGTGGCTACGACACAGAGAATAACGAGTCTCCTGAGTTTGTCCTCAAGGAGCCCCATGAGCCCCGTGAGCCCGAGGCCTTTGGCCAGATGGGGAAGCCACCCCCGGGGCTGCCAGGAGGGGACGGGGACAGCCCAGCCCCCGAAACGCGGCCCTCAGCATCCTTCGGTACTGAGCTGCACAGCCTCTCCGAGAAGAACCCCTACCGTGACTCTGCCTACTTCTCCGACTACGACACCGAGGCTGAGCGTGGCCCCAAGGATGAGGAGGACAGCGATGGCTCCGAGACCCCGGAGGCAGAGAAGGAGGGACCCCAGCCCTACATGCAGGACATGGTGCAAGCCCCCGAGCTGGGGGAGGACACACTGCACCCCCCAGGAGCACCTGGCAGCCCCCCGGCAGCCCCCAGCACAGTGCTGGCAGCCGAAGCACTGGACATGGGGGTCTCTGTGGGGGACTGGCGGGGAGCAGAGACTGGTTGTCCCACGGTGCAGGAGCATGGCACTGAGCTCCCAGCACCAAGCAGCTCCCCATGCCCTGATGGTGATGTGCTGGGGGGCTCTGTGCCAACCAAGACTTTCTCCTTGTCTCCGGTACCAGACGGTGAGGAGCCAGTGCTGGGCGAAGAGACCCATGAGGCTGAGAGCATCCCTGGACTGGGAGAACATGTGGCTGGGGGTGAACAGACTATGCCCCCTGTGCCAGGGCTTGGGACAGCGGGGCTGCCCCCAGAGGGCACCAGGGTGGGCATCACGCCTGGAGGGGATGCGCCCGGGGGTCCCAGCACGCTGCCATCAGGGGATGAGACATCGATGGGTATCTCCCTGCTCCCATCCACCCCTGAGCGCCGAGAGGAGCCCGAGGAGGAGGAGGAGGACACAGAGGACAGTGATGAGTCGGATGAGGAGCTGCGCTGCTACAACATCCAGGAGCAGAGCGAGGAGAGTGAGGAGGAGCCGGCCGCCGTCCCCATTGTGGTGGCTGAGAGCCACAGTGGCAGGAACCTGCGCAGCCTGCTCAAGATGCCCAGCCTGCTCTCTGAGGCCTTCTGTGAGGACCTGGAGCGCAAGAAGAAGGCCGTGTCCTTCTATGACGATGTCACCATCTACCTCTTTGACCAGGTGAGCGGCCCCAGCAAGGCGAGGTGGGCACGCAGCGGTGGGCATAGTATCCAATAATGGCATTATCTCCCATGGTGTCTCCTTTGTGTAGGAAAGCCCCACACGGGAGCTGGGCGAGCAGAGCTTCCCAGATGTCCCCGAGCCCTCAGCTCAGCCCCCAGCCAGCAGCAGCCCCACCAGCCCTGCCAGCCCCACGGAGAGGCTGAGCACATCGGATGACTCCTCGGATGGCAACGCCTCAGAAGAGAGTAAGGGGGCTGTGTGGTCAGGGGGTGGCAGTGGGCTGACCCTAATGACGGGCTCAGCCCCCAGCCCTTCGCTCTGTGTTGCAGGTGGAGGCTTTGAGTGGGACGATGACTTTCCGCTCATGCCGGTGAAGCCATCCCTGATGTCCTCGCTGACGCCGGCAGAGCCTGACCCAGCCGTGCCCACGCTGGTGCCAACCCCGAAACAGGTGCTGCCCCTCCAGTTCTCCCGCTTCACAGTCTCTCCTGCCCCGGTGTCCCGGTTCTCCATCACCCACGTCTCCGACTCAGACATGGACTCCGTAGGAGGTGAGACCTCAAGCGGACCCCCCTGCCCCCCCCCGCACAGCTCTGCCCCAGTGCCCCCCACAGGCACCACCACCCCCAGGTGATTTTGTCCCTCTTGGTCCCCTGCTCACACCACCTCTCTGCTCCCTTCCAGGCAGCAGCGAAGATGGTGATCGGGAATAAGCCAGCGTGCGCCTCGCCTGCCTGCGCCCTCAGCACCGGCACTGGCTCCGGGCACCGTGCTCTGTTTTTTAGACAGATGGGGTTAGAAGGAGTTTGGGTGCTGCTGGCTGGAGCCGGGCACAGCCCAGGGTGAGGCGGTGTGTGCCAGCGGTGCGTGTGTGCGTGGATGGCTGCGTGTGTGTAAATAGACATATATATATATATATAGACATATATATATATATAAAATTATAGCATTTAAAGGGTAGTGCCCTGACCTTGCTAACATTTGCTCAGTCCCCCCTCATTGATGGGGGCCCCCCCACCCCACATTGGCTTTCTCCCCACGTGTGCTCCCCAAGCCGGTTCTTTGTCCCCACCTGCACCTTGATGCCCCCCTGTATCTCCCCCCCCATCCAGGGCTGGCAAAGCCTTTCAGCCGCTGGGGGGGGCTCGGTTGGGGGGCTGCCCCCTGCTTTTAGCCAGGCCCTTCGGGGACCAGTCCCAGCCCTGCAGGGAACCCCGAAGCTTGGGGGGTTCCCCACCTCCCTGAGGCTTTTTGGGGGGGAGAGGGGGGCTGACCTGACTATTTTTGTATTTAAAGAAAAAAAAACACACACACACACACAAAAAAAAAAAACCCACAAAACCAAAACTCGCTGTTGACAGAACTCACGTTGCCGCGGTTTTAAGTTATTGTTGCCAAAGAGATGTAAAGAGTTTGTGGAGGCATTCGGGGGGGGTTGGGGGGTCGTGGTTGGTTTGTTATTTTTTCTGTTGTTGTTGTTTTGTTGTTTTTGTTTTTGTTTTTTTAAATTCATTTAAGGCTTAGGATAATTGTGCAATTCCAGCTCCCAGGAGGCTGTGGGACTAAGCGGAGCCTATGGGAACCTTGAGATCAGGGCTGTGTCCTTGGGGGCTGATAGACCAAACCCTGAGGTGAGGAATGCCCCCCACCCACCACCACAGCCCCGTGTCCTGCAGCCCGGGCTGGCTCCCGGGGGGGCCGGGGCACACACACACACACACACACACACACACACACACATGTGTACAGCCTTGGGGCTGCGTGCCCATGGGATGGGGCTGCTGCTGGAGGATGCGAGGGTGTTCTCTGGCTCCCACTGCATCCATCCAGCCTGCAGCTGGGCCGTGGCGTTTTAGGAGAAGGCTGCAGGAGGGGTACCACCCCCTTAAAGGGAACAAGAGGTTCCCCCAGCCTCAGCCCCACAAACCAGGGCAGGAGGGGGGGGGGGGGGGGGGGGGCTGTGCCTCCCCACTGCGCACCCCACACCCTTCCCGACATAGCGAGCCCAATTCCTGCTTGATCCAAGTGTATGATTTCAGCTCCACCCCCAGCACAGGCGCTTTGCATTGCAGCGGGGGCCCCCTGACCCCTACCCCTGCAGGGGCTGCCGGAGCCCCCCAGCCCAGGGTTTGGTCTATGGCAGAGGCAGCCGCCTCTGGAGGGCAGCACGAGAGCACAGCTGCGTCCCCCAGATATGATGATGATTTTTTTTTTTTATTTAAATAGGAGAGCTCCTCTGACATTGTATATTTTCTCGATACGGGTCATTACTGCTGTATTTTTTATCAGTGCTGATTTCCATACAGCTCCCAGCATGTGTGTCAGACATCATCGGGCCGATAATAAAGTTTTTAAAATATCGTACTCCGTTTCCTGCCCGCATCATTCCCTGGCACAGCCGTGGCTGTGGGGCTGCTCTGATTTGGGACCAGAGTTGCATGGGAGAGCTGTGCTCCATCGCCGCTGCGGGGGCTCCACCAACCCAAAGGAAAACGCGGGGTGCCCAGTGGTGGGGAGGTAAATTTTATTGCTCATAAATTACTTCTTTTTTTTTTTGTCCTCTCATTAAAAAACAAAACAAAACAATTTCAGGTTACATCTTGCAGGTGCCCATCAAGGCAGGAGGTGCAGTGAAACCTCAGGCTCAGCAGCCTCTCCTACGGGGCTGGAAGAGGACGACACGGGGCTGGTGACAAGGCACACCCCATCCTCACACCCCCTACCCCGGCTGTGAGCCCCCCAGCCCTCCTGAAGGCCCCGAGATGCAGCGGAGCCTTCCCCTGCCCCTTGTTGCCCTGAGGCACAACACAGTGGCTCTCAGAGCGTGGCAGAAGAGTTGGCACCACACGGTGAGACCTGGGGTTGGCACAGCTGCAACCATCCTTGGGGCACATTGGGCAGGGTGCAAGCCCTGCACTGCATTTTGGGGTGCTGTTGGGATGGGCAGAGTTAGGGACAAGGTGGTGGCTTCCCATGCGTGATGCAAGGGTGCCGGAGGACAGCACCTGGAGGTGGGCTGTGGTGGGCAGAATGCTGGGGGTCACAGTGCTGCTCCAGCCCCACAGAAACAGCAGCAATGTGTCCGGGAGCAAAATGCACCCCAGGTGCAGCCAGCATCACTTTGGCCCTGGGTGGGGATGCTCTCCTGCAGGGCACTTTCACGAGCCATGCAAGGGGGCACAGCAGTGCCAGCAGCTGGCTCTAACTGGAAAGCCACTCCACAGCAGAACCCCACCAGCGGTGACCAACGCAGTCAGCTCTCTGCCACCTGGGCTAAACCTACAGTCACAGCAACCCGAGCGGTCCTCTGTGCTCAAACAATTTAAAAAGTGCAACACAATGGGAAAGGCAGAACTTCTGAGCACTGCTCCCAGCTGTGCCTCACTGGTGCCAGCTGCATCATGCAGCAAAGATGCAGCTCCTGCTTCAAAAACCCCTTCCCCTTTGGCAGGGCTGGGGGTGCGAGTATATAGGTGTATATATTTCAGTCTCATGCAGCCCTAGGAATAATGGAAGAGAAGCAGCAAAGCAGGAGGGCTCTGGGGCTGAGCCTGGGAAGGAGCACAGCAGTGCTGGCTATCCCGTGGCACATATCCTCGGAGCCCTCTGCTCCTTGTGTATTTCTTAGCTTATATCCTACAGTAGTACCGTAACACCCCCCCTATGTACACGGCCGAGGCACTGCAGCAGCCCCAGGGAGCAGAGTCCAGCCCTGACCCAGGGCTGCAGCACTGGCACCAGCAACTCCTTTGCTTAAGGGGAGACTGGGGCTCCCCTGCCCGCCCGTTGTCGCTGCATCCCATGAGCAGGGTGTCCCCCGTGCCTTCCTCCCTCCCCTGCAAGCTGCTGCCACTCTGAGAAGCAAACCTGGCTATGGGGCACGAGCTAGGAGCATGGGGTGTCTGACCCGGGGGGGGCATCAGGCTGTTTGGCAGCCATCTGACCCCCACCACTGCAATCAGCGAGCTGGATCTAGAGAAGAGAGGAAATCGGGGCACTAAAGCTTTAGCCTTTGGCTTTTCAAAGCAGCAGGATTAAATAAACTCTGCCTAAAAAGGCGGCTCTGGGAGGCAGCCATGCGCCGGGCGACGAGGAGGCGGCAGTGCCACGCGGCGGCAGCGCTCCCGGCATCAGCTGATGAGCGGCGCCGAGCGGTCGTTCGTCACGGTCGGTTTCAGCTGGACGTTGGCAAAGGGGTTTCTGCAGGGAGAGAGGAGGGCAGAGTTTAGCAGAGGCTCGGGAGTGCAGGTGTGGGGCGATGGGACGACGACACGGCGAGACCCCGCCAGCTCTGGCTGCAGGGATGCTCCGATGGCTGCAGGCGGCCCAGCACACCCCTGAGTACAAGCTGCGGTCCACGTGGAGCTTTCTCCTACCTCGCTTTTCAGCAGGCCTAAAGCTGAGCTCTTCCAAAGGGAAAAAAATTAGGGGTGGGTGCGGGGTGCAAAAGCTGCTCTGGCACCTCCCACGGGGAGAGTCCCGAGGTCAGCCGGTGCTGCAGGGGCGGCTGCGCTGTGCACAAGGCATCGCTCCCTGCACCCGCTGCCATGGGACGTGCTGGGACAAGAGCAGAGAGCACAGCTCCGTGCCAAGCTGCATGGAAGCAGCAAAACGTCCAAGAGGCAGAAAACAGGGAGAGGACGGGCTCCTACTACGTGCCCAGCACCATCCTGCAGCCGCCCACACTCGCAGAGCATTTTCCCTGGCAGGCGGATTGCTGCACACAGCATCTGCCACCACGTCAAACCACCTCCTGAATGCAAACAGCCTGGCTCTGCTGGCAGCCCCCAGCCCTCCCCAGCAGCTGCACAACCCCTCACCTTTGTGCTATGGCACCTGCATGTAGTTGTGGCACCCTCCTGGGGTCCTCTGCCCGTTCCTATGGCTGGTACTGCCCAGGAGCAAACCATGAGCACAGACATGGGGTAATAGGCGTTAGGAGCAGCCACGCTATCAGCTGTGCTATCAGCTGTCTCCACCCACAGCAGCACCCACTGCATCCATCAGTAGTGGGGCCAGGGGGTGGGGCTGCAGTCCACCAGGTGCTGCCCCTCACCATCCCTCACCTTTGGATGCTTGTTTTTCCTTCCCTCAAAAGATAAATGGCTTTATGCTTAAAAATAGGGTAATTAATTTCCCACCTAATTAATGCAGATGCTTAGATCAGTTTTCCCCTTAGGATGCCAAAATAGGTTCTTGAGACTGAAAGAGTAGAAAAGGAGGCTTTGATGATTCACCAGGGGCTATTCTTTAACTGTTTTAGTTCTGGCAGGGAAGAGCCATTGGGATGGGAACCCACAGCTCTGCACCACAGCAGAAACAGCACGGGGCACACAGAGCTCCATCCCGAGATGGGGGGGGGCAGCTCCAAGACACAGCCCCGGAGCCAGGTGGGGGTTGGCACCCGTGTCTACAAGCAAGAGAAGCTGCTCAAAAAATGTCATTAGCGACCACATGTTGGCTCTGCCCCAGGGACAGCTCTGCAGGGTTCCAGGTGCCACTGGTGGCCTACAACCAAAGGTTGGTTATGGGGTCAGAGCAGGGTGGGCAGCAGCAGCAGCAGCGGGCGAGAAGCTGGGACCCCTCTGCAGAAGCTCAACAGCAGCAGCGTCCACAGCACAGCAGCGATGTGCAGAGCTGAGCAGCAGGGCTGGGTGTGCAGGGTCCCACCACCGGGATGGGGACAAGCAGTGACCGAGGGCTCACACAGCACGGGTGCAGGAAGGAGAGCGGAGGCACCGTCTGCCCAGCGTCAGCGCCCAGCACAGAGAGGGGCACGCGGAGAGACCGTCAACTTACTAACTATGGGCAGGGGGCATCTCAAAACCTGGCCACTTCAACATCGGGGCTGCAAGGGAAAGAGAAGGCAGGTTGGAGGACACCGGCATGCCTTGATGGGAACAAATGGTGGTGGTTAACGAGAGGAACCGGGTGGAGGCAGCTGCGGGTAGAGGAAGCAGGAGGGAAAAATAAAGTAAAAATAAAAGAGAGAGGAGGAAAAGTGGGACTGATTGAGTGGTGAGTCCAGCAGCACACCCTGCGAGGAGGAGAAGGAGGCACGTGGCTGCGAGTGGGAGACCTGCGGGGAGGAGAGGGCAGGAGAGGAGGGGAAGGGGGGCCTGCTTCCTTCCCAATGCCCCCAGACCAATGCAGCCCCCACAGCCTCGCTGGGAGCCAGGCAGTGGGCACGGGGCACCCCCACTGGCATGCAGCACCGAAGGGAGCAGAGATGCAGCACAGAGCAGAGAACAGGGTTAAACAGCTTTAACCCCTTAGCAAAGCTGCTTCAACACAAACCGGTCCAAGCTGAGCGCAGGCACTGGGCACTGATGGGATGGGAATGGCCCTTGGCATGGAGGGATGGAGAATGGCAACAACAAAAAACAAAAGGGCATGGCAATGCGGGCGGTGATGGCAGCGCACAGCACGGCAGCCGAAAAAGACACCGAGGCCCAGCTCAATGCAATAAATAAAACTTTTATTCAAACAATAACTCGATACAGGGCACGGTTCTCTCTGGCTTTTGTGGTTGGTTTTTTTTTTGTTTGTTTTTTGTTTTTTTAAAGAAAAAAGGTTTCAGCACTTTACAGTCTCCATCCAAGTTCTGCTAGGGTGGTCGTCTCCCCTCTACCTCCAGTCATTCAGTGCGACATACCCTGGGTTAAAAACCTTTAGCAAAATCGTGCTATCGTTGCAGGAGGGTCTCATCACTGTCTGCTCATAGTGTATAAAACAAAACCTGGTCCGCGTGGCTGCGCGCTCTGCCAGCCATCTCCTAACAAACGGGCACGTGAGAGGCCTTAAAAATCACATCCGAAAAAAAGAAAGGAAGCGTGGCCAGCTCCGTGGTGCCGGGACGGACCGTGCCCAGCCCCTCGGCCCCCAGCACGAAGGTGAGGTAACGATACCTTGCTACAAAAAATATATATATATTTATAAAACAACGAGGAGGGACCTGCGGGGCCGCCCTTGAGCCCAGCGGAGCAGCAGCCGCTCCGGTGCCAGGAGCTCAGCCCCATCCACTTCACGCTATAGCTGGGTGGAAGTGGATTTGGGGTGCGGGACCCCCGCCGCCCCGCAGCCCAGCGGGCGCTCGGTAACAGTACGTACACCAGGCCATGCATATTGGGTCCATCCTGGGGCATCCTGCCCGCGTCCGCGGCTCGTGTAAAGCCCCAGAGGAGGGATAGTGCATCTCTAACATTCACAAAGTAGTACAAAAAACTGGGTCCCACTAAAAGTGTAAACTGCATCCAAGGCTGCTTCAAAGCGAGCACGGACCGATCGGCAGTTTCTGCTCTGAAAAGGCGTCAGAAACAAGGGCACTGTGAACACCGGGGAGGGGTGGAGAAGCACCATGGTTTCCTTGAAGATCACGAGAGAATTTAAAATCCGAAAGTGGAGAAAGAGAAAAAGGGAAGGGGAAAAAAAAAAAGAAAAGAAAAAAAAAAAGGAGGAGGAGAGAGAAGCAGAGCGCTCTTCTGAGCAGCACAGTGCCGCCGTGAGCCTGGTGTCCTCACACCGTTGATACCAGACTGCTGCTGCCGCTGTGGAACAAAGCAGAGGAGGCTGCCCCAGTGCTGCTTCACTCATTGCCCGCGTGTTTATCCCGTGCACGGCCCTGACCAGGGACAGGGGTCCCCAGCACCTGGGGATGGGGCTTCTGCGGGGGGAGAAGGGAGCAGGGGAACCCCAAGAGCTCAGCCCAAGAGGTGGCTGCAGAGACATGGGGCTCCTTGGAGAGGCACTGACCCCATGGGGTGTGAGGCTGGGTGCAGCTGGGGCTGGCCCTGGGACCTGCCTTCTGTGAGACACACTGGGTCCCATTCTGCTCCAAGATCTCCACGTGGCCAAATCCCAGGCCAACAGGCACAGCTCCCCTCCCCAGGGACCCCACACCACAGCTTCACCCAGAGCGCGCACCGACAACTCGCTTTTGTGTTAGGCGACGGGAAGGTGAAGGCTTACCTGCTCACAGACCTCGTCCCATAGTCATCGAGACCCTACAGGAGGAGGAGAGGAAGCACAGTGAGACATGGGCTGCGCCCCTTCCGAGGGCTCTGGAGCATCACAAGGACTGACCAAAGAGCATCGGCACCAGGGAATGCTTGGGCAAGAACCGATGCATTTGGAGATGGAAGGGAGGGGATGGAGATGGTTTCAACAGGATTCAGACAGCAGGGGTAGAGTTGCACATTCTCTTTGGAACAGAACTTGGTCTGGATAAGGGGAAGCAAGAGCTGAACCTGGCTTGCTCTGCCCAGCTCCAGACTTTTGAGATGCGAGACACTTGGAAAGGGGTCAGAAGTCTGAGGTACATCAGTGAAATGCTCTGTGGAAGGGGTTTGTGCTGCATCAACTCCCACCAGAAACCATGTGGTTTCTGTGGGACCATTTTCTCCTTCAGCGCTCAGTGGTGGCTTGCAGGGCAGCACTGGAACTGGTCAATGTCCCAGAGTCCCTCACAGCCCCCAGCATTCTAGGGACAGCCACTGGTGTCCAGCAGCACCTGTGTCCCTGGAACCACACAGCCAAGAGAAAACGTTCCCTGTGAGCAGCTCATTTCTGGTGGGAGACTGCCATGGAGTCAGCAAGTGTTGCCCATTGGGGGCTCACAGTGCCGCTTTGTGCCATGGCCCCTCGTGCCTTGCCCACTGCACCCAGGAAAGCCAAGCTGACCTTCCCCCCTTCATCCCCTTCTCTCCCACTGCTTTTCCCCTCTTCCCTGACCCTTTCTCTGTCAGGAGAGATGCTCGGAAGGGGCTGAGACTGGGCCAGGCATGAGGGCAGCCAGACAAAACCAGGCAACTGCAGGTCCCAATGGCAACATTGCGTGCGCTCGGACTTACAGCTGTCGACCTAGCGTAAGGCTTGTAGTGGGCGGGTGGTGGTTGGCAGAGGCCACTGGAATAGTCTTTAATTGCACAACCATAGGGCATAAGGTAGTCCTATAAACAATGAACACACCCTGTTGGAGAGGAGCTCCCGGCCACTGGCACGTGGTTTGCACCACGCTCACACCAAGAGCACACTTCAACACGTTTCTTTCTGCTTTAAAAACACAGATGGGACACTGCTCCAGGAGAGACCAAAGCTCTGAGACTCATTCAAGGACCTCCCATTTTAAAACATCCCCTAGTTCAGCAAAGCCCCATCAGTGATCATGGCAGCACGGCTCACCTGGGAGAAGGCAGGCACAGCCACGCTGTACGGCCTCTGCTTGAAGGTGTTGATGTTCTGAGATGGGAAGGCTTGTGAGGACATGCCGTAGTCGGGCGGTGGGATGGCAATGTCATCTTTGTCGAGCAGGTTGCCCGTGCTGCTGCTCTTCCCCTGTTGCAGGCTGGGGAGGGGATAGCAGGGCTGTCAGCAGTAGCCAGCACCGCACAGCACCAGGAAGAGGGGCAAGATGCATAGAGCCCTCCCCAGAGCGTCCCTCCTGTGGTGTCTTCTGTCCCCATCCGTATCCAACATCTCCATCCCCACCACCCCAAACAAGGCACTGGAAGCAGTTGAGCTCTACAACGCCCCAGGGAGCATGGAGCTGCAGCACAGGTGTCACTAGCACCAAATGCTGCTCCCCGCCGCACCAAAGGACATTCTTTGGTGTCCCAACCAAAGAGGACGTTCCTTGGCATTTATGCACACTGTCCCACAGGGACTTCACAAAGGGTTGCTACCAACTCCATTCTTTTCCATGTCTCTTGTCTAGCGGAAAGCAGAAAGCTCCCATCCCAAGGCAGCAACCCTACTCTTGGGAGAAACACAGGGTCCCCACCCTGCAAAGCCCCAAGATGTGCCAACACTCGGTGCTCCTACCTCGCATGGACCCGCTCACTGCCATCATTGTCAAGGACACGTGTGTAGGAGAAAGGAAACCAGCCCCTCCTGCAAGACAAAGGCAGGGCATCAGCTGATGGGGTACTGATGAAGGAGAAGGCTGAACCGAGCTCCCTGGAGCCAGCCCCGAGGGCAGCAGCACTCACAGTTTTGTTTTCTCGCTCTCTCCGTAGTGCCACCCATCCCTGGCCTCCGGCACCAGCAGTGTGATGAGGTCTCCCTCCTTGAAGCTCAGGAGGGTGCTGTTATCCCCGGCAGCATGAGAGAAAATGGCCTGCACCCTCGTCCTGCCGTTCCTCTCGAGCCCTGCAGCCATGGAGCTGGAGCGTGGCAGTGTCTTGTTTTCAGCTGGCAGGAGACAATGACAGCAATGGCTCAGTCCTTCACCTCTTCAGAACCCAGAACTCCAGCTCCTTTATTCTGCCCCCCTAAAGCCCTTGTGTCTGGTTCACCCCCCTGATGCCTCTGCACAGCAGCCGTTCACTCCCCAGGAACTATGCACATCACTCACCACCCTGCAGCATCCCCTGTGCCCACCTTCACCTTTGGCATCCAAGTGTCCTACACTATCTTGCAGTCTCACGTGTTGACTCTTTCCCAAATATCCCCTCTTCTTCTCCCACTCTGGAAGGTTTTGCCCCAATCCCACTGCATGAGGCAGCAGCACCCTCATCCTTCAGCACTGTGCAGACACACGGAAGCCCAGGCAGAATGCAGCCCCTGTTCTTGGCATCACCCAACAGCCACAAAGGAGCAGCCACGCTGCGCATCCTCCTTCCTATTCCTCAACATTTTCCTCCTGGAAATCCTATCTGTGGGCCCAGAAATTGGTTCTACTCATTCCCTAACACCATCTCTGGCAGTGTGGATGGCACCACTCTGCCACCAGGCACCAGGAAACCTCACCTGAGGCGTAGCTGTTTTTCGGGGTCACGTTTTTGCGAACGGGAAGCGTGTTCGAGTAAGAGTCGCTCAGCTGCTTCTGAGGCTGGGGAGGAGATAAAGATTTGGGCTGTGCTGGCTTCACCTCAGACCAGTGGTTGTAATCGTCACTGTCTGGGCCCGAGACTCCATTCACCGCCGGCATGGCCTCCTGCATGCGCTATGGAGAGAGGAGGGGAGGGAGGGGAAGATGGGGACGGCTCCATTAGGGCACCTAGCGAGCTCTGGGGATGGGCACGCAGCGCCTGCGGGGTTCAGCTTCCTCCTGACACACTGCTGCAAGCTGCCTTACACCCACCAAACCCCTCCTGAGCTCTACTGCTCAGTTGTCACCCCCGGCATCGGACAGGAGATCCTTTACTATAGGTACTTCTACCATGCAAGGTTGCTCCATGCACCTTTGCAACACACCTTGGCCTCCGGCATTGGGCAGGAGACCCTTTCCTGAGAGCAATTCCATCACACAATTGCTCTGTGCACTTCTGCAGGGCGCCTCAGCCCCCAGCACTGGCCAGGACACCCACATTTAAGAGCAATTCCACCATGCAAGATTGCTCTGTGCACTTCTGCAGGGTGCATCTGCCTTCAGCGCCAGGCAAGAGATTCTTCCCTAAGGGCACTTCCATCACGCAAGGTTCCTCCATGCACTTTCATGGGGTGCCTTGGTCCCACCTTACCAATGCCAGCCCCAAGGCCAGGTGAGTGCAAGCCCCAGCTGCCCACCACCCCACCCAAGCCCCCCAGAGCCACAACCCTGGGGTGTCCAACCCCATGCGCCCACATGTGACAAAGGCAACTTGCTGAGGACAACGGTGACGCTGGCCTGGGCTCATCCCTCCAGCTTTGCTCAGAAGGGCAGGACAACTTCCACCACCAAGATACTTACTCCAACAAAAGGTGCCAGCTCCGGGGGAACAGGGAGAGGTTTGGCACCAGGAATGGGGTCAGAGATGATGAGGTTGGACTTGGATGTAGACAGAGGGCTAGGCATGATGGTGCCATTGCTGCTAGCAGCCATCTGCTGCATCAGCTGGATGGCACGGTCCGGGATCTTGTTGGGATCAGAGCATGACTGCTGCCACAGTGGGAGCTTCTGTGTCAGCATCTCCTTCCCCTGCAAGGAGGGAATGCAGCATGAGGGCACAGGGATGGGCAGCACACAAGCCTGCAGGAGTTTCAGCAACAAAGGACCATATGTGGGCACAGCACACTGGATGGGCTCCTTTACATACGGCACGAGCAAAGGAAGACCTGGGGACCCACTGCTTCCAGGCTCTGCTAGCAGCAAAGCCAGGAAGAGCGACAAAAGAGGGAAGAGAAAGGGAACATCTCTCACAGCCCCACTCCTGACACATGGCTCACGCAGGCTGCAGAGATGCACCACTCTCCCCCTCCCAGTAAAATCACCATAAAACTGCAGGTCAGGATTCCCAGTGACACTCCAACGTCACAAGCTGCAGTGACCGCAGCGGAGGCACGTTCATGTGACAGATGCCTGCGACACCTTCACTGCACACAGAGACAGGAGGATCACACTCGTGCTGTGCACTGTGACACAGGCTCAGGGATGAGCTTCTGTTTGGGGCTGCTTGACCCCAGCAGCCTCCACCACCCACAGCCAGCACGCTGCTCCTGGCTGCGGCAAGAGGACAGAGCTGAACTCAGCCAGCTAATGCAGCCATGGCAACTGAGAGCATCCCATCACACAGCCCCACAGGAGCAGATGTCCCAATCCCACCCCTCCAGGTCACTCCTCAGCCAAACACAGTGTTCAGCCCCACATACAGCACACTCGGAGCAGAGCTGAGGTGCAGTGGCACTGCACTCCTGCAGGTGCTCTCATGGGAACACAACCCAAAAAAAACCAACCCTCCCACACCCTGCACAGATGCCCCAAAGGTTTCTATTGCCCACCTACCACACACCTCATCACCCACCACCAGCCACTGTGCCCATGCACAGTGTTTGCAGCCCATGCACAGCACTCAGTGCTGACATTGCACCACCACCCACCCGCTCAGCCCCTCTCTCTGCAAACTGCAGCAAGAGCAGGAGTAGCACCATGCCATGGCCACAGCTGCACTGCAGGTGACACCACCCGTCTTGGGGGGGGGGATTTTTCTCCTTTGAAGTAAGCATATGCTGGTGACTGATTCAGCCCCACAGCACAGCACGAGGATGGTGCTGACTAAGCCCAATTTCTCCCGTTGCACCCCGGTGCCAAGCGCGGCAGTGACAGATGGATGCCACAAGTGCTGGGGGGTGGCAGGGAACACGCAGGAGGGGAGCACGAGGCTGCTGGGAGCTGTGTGCACATAGCCTGCCTATGGGCTCTGCTCCAGCCCTGTGCAGCCCAGGGGGTGGCCCCCAGCCCCTGTAACCAGGCTCGGAAGTGGACAGTAGGCTGGAGCAGATGCTATTAGGTTTGATTCCTTCCTTTGCTATGGACAAGGGCTGATTCGGGTGGGAAGGGGCCCTCTGGCAGCTCTGCAGGAACTTTGATCAGAGCAAGAACATCACCTGCTTTGCATTTCTTCTACCTTTACAAACCAGGAGGAGCTGATGAATGAACATCTGGAGGAGCCCCCAAACCACAATGACCAGGCACATAGTGAACATAATGCATGCAGGTGAATACAGCTCTGCACACTCACCACTACCTCTCACCTGCGCAAGTGAAACTGCATCAGGAGAAGGCAGACAGCAACAGCACATCCATTAGGGTGATTGTGCCCCAAAACCCTCCTGGCCAAGAGCTGCCCATGGCAGCCTCCAGCACGCCTTCCTGCAGCACCACTGCATCACTGCCCTCCCAGCACCTGCAGCTCCCAACTGCTGGGCTCTGCACAACCCACAGCTTGCACTCAGTCTGCTCCCTGCTGCTGCAAGCTCTCCAGGCACCCAGCAGCCCCTTCTCACCTTAGCATGGTAGGTGATTGCACTCTTGGCCACAGCACATTGCTTCTCCACCAGAAAACAGAACCGCCGCCTCTCCTCGGTCAGAGCTGTCTTATAGCCATCGGAGACGTAATTCTCCAGCTCACCTTGCTTGTTGCTGATGGCCTCGATGTACTGGAGGGGAAGAAGGAGCAGACAGGTGACCGTGATGCCCGCTGTGCCCCACAAGCACCCGCAACCGTTAGCAGGGGAGATGCTTGTGGGTGGGAGTAGCAGCAGAGCCAGCTTGGGGGATGCCCACGGGGGCTCCTCAGCACAGGACACATACACATGTGCCTGCACGTCCCCTCCAACCCACCTGCATTCATCAGAACCCCACGCAGAGCTGCTGACTCAGCGCGCGGGCTGAGCCGTACTGTGCAGCCGCCCTCTCACCAAACGGGCACTGGAGGCTGTCCGGGCCCTCCCCCACCACAATGCTGGCAGCAGCCCCCGCTCATCTCCTCTCCTGCACCCCCGGGACAGCAATGCACATAGAACATGTGGGGCTGGGGCAGTGCTGCTGGGTGCCATAGCCCATAGGAGTGTGCACACAGCATCCCCCCCCCACGCCCAGCACTGAGCTTTTTGCTGCAAGCAGCCATTCCTCGATGCCGGCCCCAGCAGGGCCCCTGCCAGCACCAGGCTGGGATGCTGCAGACGCAGCAAAAGGAGGCTCTGCTGCTGGCACAGCTCCTGCTCCACCTACATGGCTTCTGCCAGCTTGACTGCTTGGCTGTGCCCGCACACACTCTGCCAGCAGGAGTGGGGCATGTTTGGTGTGGAGCAGAAAACAGCACATGGAGCAGACCCATGCGGTGCAAGTGTGGCACAGAGCTTCAGAACAGCACAGCGACCGCATCCACCAGTGCACATGAGAAGCTCCCATCTCCTAAACAGCCCCTTCCTCCTCCCCTCCCCTCGCTCTGCCCCCAGCTCCTCTGCAAGAAGCAGCCAGCACCAAACCCCATGAGGAGCATTGCACAGCCCCAGCATCAGGACACGTCCTGCACCAAGTGGGGACACATTGCTGCCGTTGCCTCTTCCCAGGACACCAACACCAGAAAGCTCTAAGCAGCCTGGGCACTGCTGAACCTGCTCCAGGATCCTCCCTGAGACAGGAACTGAACTGGAAATTCAGGGCCCAAAGCAGCTTCGCTGCTTTCTTCATGTTTATTGGTTATTTTTAGCGTGCTACAGTATTTATTAGCAGACACACAAAATGGAGCAAACCTCAACAAAGCAGCGAGATTAAGCGATGTCCCAGACATCAAAGAGGGCTCAGGGCAGAACTGGAGTCCCCACCGCCCCACGCAGCACCCCAACAAGGGGGGATCCTGCAGGAGGAGGCTGGCACCTGGCTGCTGTGGGGCAGCCCCGCAGCACCAACAGGGCTGAAGGATGGGTAAAGATCCCACCTCTAGCCACAAGCATCACTCCTAGGACAAATTTCTTCCTCCCAGCTCAGAATATCTAGACATAAGAATTGCAGTACCACAGGTGCTTGCGCATCCCCCAAGTGAAGCTTCAGGGAGAGCTGGACTGGGGACGTGGAGGCGGGCACAGCCTGGGGGTAGCACAGGCAGAGCAGGAACAGCAGCTCCCGTGTGGGCAGAGGTGTGCTGAGCACTGTGCCCTCCACCCCCACCAGTGCCAGCCTGGGGTGCAGAGCCCAGAGGTGTGCACATGGCAGCAGGGATGCTCCAGCCCAGGGGTGCAGCAGCAGGACAGAGCTTGGCACCTTCAGCTCAGCAGTTTAATACATGGGCTTAGGAAGGAACACAGGAGGGCCATGCAGTGTGCTGCCAGCCAGCCAGGTAAGCTTCTCCCAGCAATGGGAGACTTCCAGTTTTAATGACTACAACATGCAAAGCCTTATTTACATCCCCGATTCCAATCTTGCTTTGCAGCTATACTCTTAATTACTTCGCTAACGAAGGGCTTGCCTTAATGGCTGCGACCAGTTAGAACACGTCCATTTGCAAGCAGTCTGTGCACTAAATTTAGTGCTTTGTGCACTGCGTGGAGATGAGCACAGCGTGCCATGGGTTTGTTCTGAGCAGCGCTTTGTACAAGGGATTACCCCACAAAATGGTGAGCACTGCCTCACACACCGGCCAGCTCTCATTTCGGGATTCACTCCAATGGCAGTGCTGTGTCCCAATGGGGGTGACACCTGTGCTGCACACGGGCACCACTGGGTGCCATCACCTCACGGACAGAGCTTCGAATTCTCATTTTAAGCATCATCTGAACAGAAATCTCACCTCACAGGGGAAAGCCCCCCCCCCCCACTCCATGGGGGCACCCAACCAGGCGGTGCTGGCGGTATGGAGCTCAGTGCAGGCGCCTCTGGCAGCTCCAAGAAGCTTTTCTGGGTTTCTAGGTTGGAGAAACCTCAGATAACCCCCCCTTCCCCCGCTCCTGAGTGCATCACCTCGCTGTCACCGGAGCTGCTGACCCAATTAGCACAGCGGCACATGGTGGGGCTGGAGCCCATCTCAGGGTGCTCCCCAAGGGGAGCAGCACTGCGGGGTGGGGGCACGGCTGCTGCTTGGGGGCACAAGGAGCCCCGTGGTGGCACAGCTCAGGGATGCACAGCAGGGCACGGCACCATTCAGCATAGCTGGGGATGATCCGTTCAGAAAGCCTCTCTGAATCACTCCAGAGCAGCCAGCTAGCACAGGTGGAGCAGCGCTATCATTACTGAACTTCACCCAAGTCCTTAATAACAACACAGGTGCACTGAAAAAAAAAAAGAAATCAGTTCAAACCGTTCTACCCAAGAACACAAGAACTAGTTAGGGATGTAAGCCAAGGACAATGCTAATCACCACGGCACTGAGCTCTGCTGCAGAAATCACCGTGACAGGTCCTTGTCAGCAATCGGGTGCATCTGCCAGCACAGCAGAATGGGCTGAGAGGGGGACCTGTGCAGACAAGAGGGGAGCAAACACGAGGAGCACTCTGCACGTCACCAGAAGACCACCGGAGGCACAGCCACAAACTTGAGTCAGATGCAGAGCAGGGAGGGGACTGTGACCCTGTGCTGCTCCCAAAACAGAGCTCCTGTCTGGGATGAGGTGAGATGGAACTGGCAGCACTCAGCAGTGGGAGATGGGGGTGAGGAAGCTGGCGTGCTGGGCTGACGGGGCAGGAGGCACTGCATGGAAGGAGTGACCGCTGTGAGGAGAGGGGATCTATTTAAGGAACCACAAGGGACAATAATTAGAAAGTAATGGGATAAAATAAGACAGAAGCTAGGCTGATTAACCAGGAAAGAGCTTCTAAGCTGTCAAATAGTCTCAAGGAAGAGCAGCTCCAAGCCTACAGCACAGGGTCAGAGGTGAGACCAGCAGCTCCCTGGCTCTCAGGAAAAGGTCTTCTCATCTCCAGAAGCTGCTCCTTGCATGGAGGTTACACTCCTTGCCTCGGGTTTTATGCTGAATTTTTTACCCCTTTAGCAGGTTTTGAGAACAAGCCTTGCCAAGGGATACATCCTGCATCCAACTCTAGAAGAGCCAGTGCCTGAGCCACATCCCAAAGCCCCCACATCTCCTCCACAGAGCCCTGCAAGAAACAGCCCCCCCAAGCACGCAGGCACCTGGTGTATCTCCTCCCCATCTCCATCCCATCGTGGTCACCCCAGGTGAGCTGTACCCAGCAGGTCCTGCCACCAGAGCCCAACAGCTGCCCGCTCCCCATCACTGAAACACGCTGCCTTCCCCCCTTACTCCGCCATCTCACATCTGCTCTGCAGGGCAGTGCTTCATCCTATTCCTGCATGCTTTATGTAACACCACGTACACAGCTCCACGCAGGAACTCGCTCCTGCAGCACAGTGCTTCCTGCAGCCAGCCCTCAGCCACGCAAATGTCCCCTCAACCCGGGGACAGCTCAGGGCAGCCACTCCATACTGGGATCTGGTGCGGAGATGTGCATTACATGGGCTGAGTCCTGCCTTCCAAAAGGGCCACGAGGCACCCTGGCCACAGAAAGAGAGGCTTTAGGCTTCATTTCTTTATCAAAATCAATCCACTCGGTTGAGCTTATTTGCAGCAGCTGCTGTGGGAGTTACAAGAACAGCCCCAGGAAGCAGCACTCAGGCAGCAGGGATGGATGTGACAGCCCAGCATGGAGCACAGCCCCAGCCCATGGCTGTGACACCGCATTTGGACACAGCACCACCAGGGCTCAAAGCACAAGGAAAAGGGGTAAGGCATCTGCAGCCTTTTGTATGCTTTTACATAATTCCTCCCCGTTTGACTTTCACATCAGCCCTCGTAACCTGGTTTGTGCACATTCCCCATCAGCCCGTGCTTCTTGACCCATCGCTAAAATTACTTCTCCCCAGTGGGAAGAGAAAATGAGGTTTCAATTACCAAAGTTTCTAAAAAACCCCCGGGCTATTTGGCACAGCAGTGTTTAATGCTTACACCGCTCCCACGGGAGCACACGGGGACAGCAGCAGGGACTGTTCCTGCACTGACCACAGCCACCTCCAACTCAGCCCCACAGGAAAGTCCCACTGCCCACGGCACCAATGGATGGACAGCTTGAGCCCACACTGCTGCTGCCTCATTCAGTCGAGGTCTGAAACCCTAAAACCTCAGCAACCACTGAACAGAGAAGGCAGATTGAGGCAGCACCGCAGCCCAAATTTCCCTTCCCCTGTGCAACAGCTCTGGACTAATTCATCAGAAATCAAACACTGGCGTTATTGCCACCTTCAGCAGCACAGCTCTTAACCACTGCACCTCTGCTGACAAACCCCGCAGCAGCCAAACCGTGCTCTGAGCTGCTATAAGTAATCAGTCTTTATGGAAAGCCACACTGTGCTTTCATCCTGCAAAGCCCCTCCTCACCCACCAGACCCCACAGCATCCAAGCTCTCACTGTGCACTGCTGTGCATGCAGCAGCACCAAGCAACCCCCAGCTCTGCTACCCCAAAACAACAGGTGTGCAACACCCACCCTTACTTCTGCCTTACACGTGGGGAAACCTGCACTGAACAGACACAGGGAAGACAACCCAGGCTGTCCCAGCAGGCTCAGACCAATCCCATGCTGTGGTATGAACTGTGGTCACCCTGTGAGCATGGAGGAGGCAGATAGGAGCAATTTGCTTCCCACAGCATTAAGCACAGAGATGATGACAGAGCATCAGATTCCTGGCTGCTGAGTGCTACAGTGCTTTAAGTGGATGAGTCTTCAAAGAAAGAGTATGATTTTATTGCTTTATTGAATGGGATGAGTTATGTCGGCACTGGGATGCATCTGCCAACAGCAGCTTTCCCATGACAGAACCAAACCATCACCCTGCCTCCAACCCACCCTCACTGCCCAGAGAAAGGTTTTACGGAGCAAGAATCCCACTGAGACACGAGCTGCTCCTCCAGCATCGAGGGAGGACTCTGATCTGAGACTGGGGAACAAAGCCAGCAGTTGAGCAGTTTCATTGCTCTTTAAGCTTAAAAGCCATCATAAGGCTTTTTTGCCGAGATAAGCACTTCCTAAATACTTACTGCTGAAAGATTAAAGGAATGAAAGCCTGATCCTGTTTTCCTCTTTGCCCACAGATGATGTGCTATCAGAACTACCCCTAATGATGCTGCTTCGTGGTGGGAGCACCAAACCATCGCTGCTCCTCCTAGCTGCAGTGGGTTCCTTCCTTTCTCCAATAGGTGGTAGGAATGCCAGCAACCCAGCAGCCCTGGGGACCCTGCAGGAGTCAGGAGGCCCCAGCAGCACTGCCCATCCCTACCAGTAGCTCTTGTAGGGGAGGGGACCCCTCTCCAGGTGCTGATGCCATGCATTTCCTCCCACAGAGCCGCCTTGCTGCTCCACAGGTCTGCTCTCAGCAGAGATCAGGAGCAACAGATTGCAGAGACACCAGTACTCCAAAGTGGTTTCAGCTGCTCAGCTTTCAGGGAAGTGCCAGCCTGCACGCGGGACACCTCAGTCACACTGCAGCAACACCTCCTGAAGATGCTCCAATTAACTGTGCACAAGCAGCTCAGTACAGACACAGGAGCTGGGAGGCTGCAAATGAAATGAGCTCAGCTCAGAGCACTTCAGCTCAGCACAGGGGCTGCGCTCAGCCTGGATGGCTGAACTGCTTTTTTCTCCTTCTGTGATTATCCTGATTCATGCTACTGAGGGAACAACCAATCTCCCAGATTTTAGTGCAATTAACAGCATCACTTTCCGAGCTATCTGTGTTATTTACTGCATTCCTGTGCATAGCCCCAGCGGTGCTTAGATTCCCTTTGGCAGGGCTGTGCTATCAGCCCATCAGCTACCAGTTGCAACAAAATCTGGTCCCCAACATAACAACTATTCTCTTAGACAGCAGCACGCGATTTCCAGCTTTGGGGTTAAACTTCCTCTTTTCCTCAACGATGACAGTGCTGTGCTGCAGCGCTTGCAGCCAGAGCAGCTCTGCAGAGAGATGCACCAACCTCTTGTTAAAGCCTGCCACGCTGAGACAGCTCCGAAGACCAACTCAAATCAAAGCCCACAGACTGATCCGTGCCAGGGGTGCATCACAACACCGCACCGCAGCCCCTCACCATGCCACGGGATGCATCCATGGATGCTCAGCTGCCCCGCTCTTCAGCCTGCCAGCAGCCAAAGCTGTGCAAAGGGCTCTGAGTCCCCAGCCCTGAGCAGCACAGGCACAGCCCCATCAGCACACAGCAGCCCACGCCGCAGTCACGCAGCCATGATTCACTTGCCAGCCTCCTCCCGCACGCGCTCGCCACCGGGCGGGCTGGGGGAAGGGCTGCCCGTCAGAAGGCACTGAAAATATTTAAGCAAAACACCATCCAGAGGGAGATGGATCTGGCACAACAGAAACTAATGATCTTTTCGGGTTCATTCATTAAGGAGGAGGGGAAGAAAAAAAAAAAAAGCAACAAAAAAACCAATAACCCAACGAACCACCAGCTGTGGTGGATCCAGCAGCGTTAGTCACCAGCAGAAGCTGAGCTTGGGCACGGCCACATCCCCATGTCATCCCAGTGCCTCCCTGGCTGCTCCTACAGCCCCAGCACACAGCTGGAAGGGTGATGGGCACTGCCCTCCCCCAGCCCTGCTCCTACCTGCAGCTCCTTGTCTGAGTACTTCTGGGGGTTTTTGCTTCCTTGGCTCTTCTTCCGCAGCTTCTTCAGCTCAGCCTGGCACTTGTCGAGCGAGTCGCCCTTGTTCCTTTGCTCTGTTTGGTATTTCTTCAGCGCAGCCTGGGGGTGAGAGGGGGAGGCTCAGAGCAGCCCGAGGGGGGTGATGTGGAACCCCCAGCCCTGGGAGCAAACAGGGGTTGGGAGACCACATTCCAAATGGTGACACATCTGATGGCCCAGGGACATGGCCAGGGGCTGAATTGGGACACTTACGCTCAGGTAGCGCGAGTCCAGCTCCACCTTCTGCTCCAGCTGTGTCAGAAGCTCGTTGTGGAAGGACTTCAGCTGCAAGAAGAGAGCAAACACAGTTTCTGACATCTGTCACCCAGAGCATCACCGAGCACTGCCCAGAATCCCTGTGATGGGAACCAGGGCTGCACAGAGCTGACGCCAGGAGGGCAGTGGGGCTGAGCAGGTAAAGGGGATGCTGCCAGCAGCACAGGATGGACAGGTGCTCAGAGACAGACCTGGTCGCAACACCAGCAGCTTGTGAGGGGCTGGGTGCCCTGGCCGAGCCCTCACCAACTCCAGAGATCTGATCTGAGGGCTCAGAGGGGTTCTTTCTGCCCAGGCTGAGCACGACAACACCAACATGAGCTCACCATTTCCTCCAGCTGGTTCTGGATCTGCCTGTGGACTTCAGCCATCTGGAAGAGCACGTCTCCTGGAAAGACAAGGCAAGAGGAGAGGGCTTCAGGCATGGAGCTGGGGGCTCTCAGACAGCAGGGAGGGATCCGTCCAGCTTTGGTGGCCGTGAGCACACCATGGAACGGGGCAGCCATGCTGCAGGGGAAGGGCTGTCCCAGCAGAGGGATCCCAGCTCTGCTTCCACTCTTCCTTCAATTCTTCTTTTCCAATACAAGGCCTTCAAGTCTTGTTCCCACTCAGCTTTCCCCAGACAGGAAGAGCCACATCCTGCCCCAAAGCCCCGCCATAGACGGAGCCAGGCAGCCCCACAGAGCCGCTCTGCAGGAGCTGTGCCAGCCTCAGACCCACGGCACCATCAGCCCCAGCCCACACCATGTCACCCTGCTCCCATCCCCATGGGACCACGCAAATGGCCTGCGCTCCAATAGTGAGCAATTAGGAACACTCTGGTCCAACGTGCTTTAGCCCACGGCTGAAGCAATTTGTACTTTGCACCCGCACAGCACGTCTCAAAACTCTGCAAACATTAAAATCTGACCCCTTTGTTCTGGGCAATTGCCAGCCCCTGTGCTTTGAAAGGGGGAAAATCTCAAAGGGCTGAGGGCACTGGGACAGGCACAGGGTGGCACAGGGCAGGGAGCAGAGCAGCGGTGCACAAAGTGAGGTTGGCCAGCAGCTCTGCTCCCACACCAGCCCAGCTCTCTGCAGCTGGAGACACGCCGTTAACTTTTATGGCTGCTTTGCAAGATGCTGAGCAAAGCAAAGCAAAGCAGTGCCGAGGCGCAGCGGCCGCAGTAGCTCCACACATCGGCACTGAAAAGCTCCACGCATGAATGGGAAGGCCTGGGCCAAAGGTTACCCCGACAAGAGTACAGGAAATTGCTCTCCGGTTGGGCTGCGACTGCTCAATCCTAGGAAATGCACAAATTCCCACTACCAGGAGGGCAAGAAAAGTGACGTAATGCTGTAGCTCGGCTGAGATTCCTTTTTCTCCAAGAGTATATGGGCACAAAGGTGGCTTCCCTATATTCCCAAAGCTCACACTGTGCTCTCTCTCAATCCCATCAGACCAAATCCAGCAGCAGAAGCAGCCAGGCCAGGGCTCTGCCAGCAATGCTGTGCATGGAACACATGCAGGGAAGGGATGAGATGCTCAGAAATAATACACACAGCCCCACATCAGCACCATGCAGCTCTACCCCTGTGCTCCCCACCCAGCTCCCAGCAGCAGCGAGGTGGAGGAGCACCTCCCAGGACACCGATAGCCATCTCTGCTGATACTTTCTCCTCCACCATCCCCTCTGGCTGTTATCACAGCTGAATGTGGGGAGTTTCAGCCCCAGCTGGATGCCATTCCACATCAAATGGGCAGGGCAGAGCCATCCCTTGCGCTGCATGTCTGACTGCCCTACGTGCACGTGCTCCAATGGGGTCAGTGTTGCTGCTTTTCCAGCTTGGGTGCTGGGTGAGCGGGTGGGAGCATCCTGAGCCCGCGCAGCTCCTCCATCACAGTGCTGAGCGTGACACTGCAGGGACACCGAGGAGCAGCCCTGGAATGTCTGCGTGGGGAGCACAGAGCACAGGAAGGCTGCAGGCTGCCCGCCCAGCATCAGGTCACACTGACTTCCTCTGAGGTTCCTCCCGCACTGGGAGCCTTAAGAAATTTCACTCTGGGTTTCCCATTGCAGCCTCCAGAGCTGGGAGCCCACACAGGGTGGTGGATTGAAGCTGAAGTCTCCAAATTGCAGCTATAATGTCACACACCTCCAACACCCCGACAGCCCCACACTACGTACTGTGAAAAGGCTGCAGACCTCGTTAGGCATTAACATCTCACCCTGAAACCACCTGGACTGACACAGCTCAGCAGCAAGGGGAGAAGTTAAAATGTGACTCAGAGATATCACAGCCCTTGTGAAGCCAAAATATTGCACGCCCTGGCTGATGGTAGGATCAGCAGCACGGGGAGGTGCACAGCACTCACGGGGGGCTCCCCCCAGCTCCCTCCCACACTGCTGGCACTGTGCTGGGGCTGCTTGGAACCAACACACTCAACGATCCCTGCTGCAAACAGTGCGGGTCACATTGGGAATTAGATAGAGGGCGAGCACCATCTTTGCCCTGTGCCAGAACACACATGCTCTAAGCCAAGAAAGCAAAGCAAAGCGCGAAAGCTGAGGTCAGAAACAAAGACCCACGGGGTGGGCAGGAGGGCAGCGCCAGGGCCGTGCCTGCTCTGCAGGGAGGCACACACACAGGCTGGGAGCTGCTATTTGCGTCGGTGTGACTCACAGTATCATGCTGGGAGAATATAGGGACCATTGTGGGCCCTTCCCCAACCGCACCCAGCGAGCAACGGCGAAACAGGTTGTTCCACATCACTGAGATTGCAATTGGGCACCATGCGCAGAGCCAGCTGCCCGGCAGAAGGCAGAGCTGCAGGAACCGGCTGCTCCTGAGCCCGCGGCTCTGAACCCTCGAGCTAGAGAAGGGCCAGCTTTAAGGAAATATCAAATAATGCAAAGTTGCATAGGAGCACCGGTGCCGGGCATCACTTCCTTGCTCCACAAAGCACACGGCCCCGCTCCACACCAGCACCGAGCACAAAGAGCTCAAAGCCAAAGAGCACAGTGCCAAGCTTTGCTGTTCTTCCCCACTGCACCCAGCTTCACCCTCTGCTTTGCGGAGGGGAACAGAAGCAACAGGATCGAGAAGCGAAGCAACCAAGCAGGTGAGGAAGAGCATTAGCTCATAACGAGAAAAAGCAGCAGGCAGCACAAGGCAGGTTGTTTGGGCAGCTGCCTCCTAAGCTGTGCAGTGGACAGGAAAGCTCCAACAGTTATTTTCTGGGGGGAAAAGCACCAATTTGTGCGCAGGGTGAAGTCCCATCTGCTCCCCACGCGCTGCGTCCTGACCTGCCCTGCGATGCACAGCCCAGCACAGCCTGGCTGCGATCAGATGGCACCGCTCAGGGTTTGGCTCAGCCACATTTAGGACAGAAGCGCACCGCTGAGGACTTCTGCAATCCTATTTCCCCCCTGAAACCAACAGATCGGGATTCAAGCTCACGTGGCACAATCCCAAACGAGCCCTCGAGTTCCTGAGAAAAGCACTTCATGGCTGAGCCCTCATTCAGACACAAAGGGTCCTGGATGCAACTTCCTATCAGCTCAGATGTGAAACTGCAAAGCAACATGGAGGGAGGAGATTCACGCAAGCACTTGGGAGGGGGGGAGGGGGGGAAACAACACGGGTACAGGGAAACAATCAGCTCTGCATTTCCTCTTCAAAAAGGTTCCATTTATTTATCACAGCCGAAAGGATCATGCAGGATTTGTTGATGTTATATCAGCAGCTCATCAGCATTACAATGATCAGTTCTGTTCCCAGCCTCTGTTCCAGCCCAGCTTGGCAAAGCTTTCCACTTTTTTTTTTTTTATTGAGACAAAGTAAGGAGAGGAAAAAAAAAAAAGCCATTGCTTCCCCAGCTCGCCTGGCTGAGCACAGGGCACTGAGCACAGGCACGTTTCCAGCCGCGTGCAGCATGGGGGTACAGTGCCCACCAACAGGACCTCTGCTGGCATGATGGTGACCTTTGGCGTTTGCAGGATCTCTATCTGCATCTCTGCTGCTGCAGGAAACTCCTACCCAAAACGGCTGCAAATCCAATTAGTGGATTAATGCATCTCCCCTGAGGATTCAGCGCAGCACAAAGCCTCCTAACCACGCCAAGGCCACCAGGAGTCAGGTGGGACCGCAGCACTGAGTCCCAAAAGTGCTCGGGCCTTTGGGACAGAGCTGGGCTCTGCCCTGAGCTCAGAGTCCCTCCTCAGGCAGGGCATACCCAGAAGACAGTGGACCAGCACCAACACACACTTTGAAAGCCACATAGAGCTCCTTTGCAGCTGTGCCCCATTGACACCAAGCTGCCTTGGGCACCAGCTGAGGGGACCTTGGTAAAAACCAGCCCCCAAAACAGTCCTTCCCTGGCTCTGGAGGAGCTTGCTGCAGGTACATTCAGCCCCCAGCACAACTCAGCACCACCCACAGAAGCTGCATTTGGAGCAGTACCCAGCTCCTGGAAAGATCCCAGATTGAGCCCAGAGCAAATCTTGCCTGATCAGGCACAGCATTAACTCACTCCATCTTCTCACCCTCCCAAAAACCACCTCTCAGCCAAGCTGTGCACACCCAAGAGGAACTGCAGGCTTGGATCTAACCCTCCAAGTCCCAGAGCTGGATGGGACCAGAGCCAGACAGGTGGGTCACATCCATCCCAGCGACTCAGCTGATGGCAATGCCAAGAACAGTCTGGCCCTGACCATCCAACAGGCTCAGCTCCTCGAGGTGCAAAATCCAGGGCAGAGCGAGGCACGGCACGCCGGGAGCTGCAACTTGCACCACCACCTTGGGTGCAAACAGGAAAATCAGACTCTGAACACCCCAAACCTCAGTGGTGGGGCTGGCAGGGCTGTGCCCACCCCACCCGACGCCTGCACCCAGCACAGAGCCGATTACAGCTCAGGTGCTTCATTACTGCTGGGTTTCCCGTTGCTGCACCAGATTATCCTGTCTCAGCACAGCTGCTAAAATCTGGTGGAGAATTTGTGAGCTATGTGAAGCACTAAGCAGGCGGGGAGCGCAGAGCTAAGCTGGGGGCAGCAGTCTGGTGGGCAGAGGCTGAATGCTTGCAGCAAGGTGAGCGTGCAGCATCGCTGCAGCCCAAGGAACGTGCAAATACAGCCAGCACCATGCAGCACGAGGCAGCAGGACCCTGCACCAGACACTCAGCATGTCTGCAGACAGGGATCACCGAGTGGTTTCCCAGCACCCAGATTAGGAGCTAAGCTCCTCTGAGCTGCATGTGCTATTGAGGCATGGAACTGAGTGCGGAGCCGGGGTGGGTTTGGGACATAGGTGGACTTTTCCCACCATTTTTAGGCACAGGATCTGCACTGTTTTTATGTTCAATTGATGACTTGGCTCAGAAATAGCACCAAAAAATAAGCACAGGAGAGAAAAGGGGAATAAGCCTCAGATCCTTGTCCTTGGAGGCCAGAAGCTGCAGCCCCAGCAGCACCCCCACCTGCTGCAGCTGTGGGACACAACCCAGACCCAGCTCCTTTCCAGCACTATCAGCCTTCACTGATTAGCTCAAGGTGTGCCCAGAAAGAGCAGTACCTCTGCTGCTGCAGGCAGCACAGCCCCATCTGAGGCATTTTGCAGCCCATTGGGACAGGGTGGTGTCCTGTTATCAACTCCACAAATGTTATCTCCATTTTCTTCCTCGTGGAGCAGCTGCCACCATAAACACCAGCAAAGATCAGCACAGCAGGATGGCTGAGAGCTGCTGCAGGGCAAACAGGAGCTGCCCCGTGCCAAACCCCAGCGCTGCACGCAGGGAACAGTCCTGCACAGCCCTCCTATGGGCAGAGGGTTTGTGGCCCAGCTCCCACCTGCACAGCCCACAGTCCCCCCCCACATTTCCACTTCCAGTGTGACCACAGAGCTGCAGATCGAGCTGGGAGCACAGAGCTCATGCAGGGAGGGGAAGCACGAGCACGGGGAAAGCAGCTCCCTGAAGAGTAACTGGAAGAGGGAATGCAGGTGCAGAACATCAGGACTCACAGTGTAGCTCTGACCTGAGCCCAGACAACAGCATCACAGTGGGACACAGGCAGGGCACTGACTTGCACTGAGCCTTGCACACCCCCCCATCTTGCCAAGGGCTGCAGCCTAGCAGCACTGCCCCAGCTCCCAGGGCAGCGATGCCTTCCTCATTTCTAAAGCAAGAAAAGTGCCATGAGAGCAGCTCTGTGCAAACACTTCCTCTTAGCAAACACCACCTGCTGACAACATCCTCAAATCCTCAAACTGAGATTAGCAGGATTTCTCTTTTCTTTTAGAAGCTACATTAGCAGCAAATAGAGAGGCACATGGGCTATTCACATCAGGCAGGGTCAGCTCCATGCCCAGCTCCTCATCCCCAGCAACAGCACAGATTTGGTCTCATCTCTGCTCTGGGCCGGGTCTCCATTGAGCCATGAATCAGTGACTTACCCAGCTCCTTGGATCCTTGGCTCTCACTGGCCAACTCCCCCATCTTCACCAGAGCATCGAAGTATCCTTTTGCTGCATATGTCATACCTAAAAGCATTAATAAAAAAAAAAAGCAGGTTATAGACTTGGCTGGCAGCTATTATAAATCCTGCAGCACCGAACAGGCGCTAGACGCTAACAGAAAAACAGCTCTGACTTCAAAGAGCTCAGCCCCACAGGGAGGGACGAGACAACAAACAAGCAAGAGGAGCAAGGAACACACCGGGAAAGAAGAAAGCTGGAGCAGCAAGATTACAGAGCTGCTCAGGAGGGGAAAGCAAGGTACGTGCAGCACCTCGGTGGTTTTCATTCCAGCGTAACCACCGGAGCTCAGCAAAAGCGCTGCAGAATAATTGAATATCACAGACTTTCATTATAGCTCAGTGCTGTTTGTTGACATTCCAGCTCCCCGCTCGGCTTTAATCAGATAAGCAGGGGGTTTCCTCTCATCACGGAACACGCTGTACAGCTCAGCACCACTGCGCTCAGCAACGAAGCCTCTTACAAAGAGCATCCACTGAGCGACGTTTTGCCTTCGGGTGCCCCACCAGCTCTGGGATCCCAAACAATGACTGAAGACAGCTGTCAAGCTTGCAGGAAGATCTTGGAGCAGAGGTGTGAGAAAAATGGAAGTCCTCAAGTGCTACATCTCTGGAACACCTCCTGGGATGGTTACTCCCTCATTCCCTGGGCAGCCTGTGCCACTGAGGGCTACTTTGGAGAAGAAATTGTTCCTAAAACCCAGCCTGACTCTCTGGTACATGGAGGACATCACCTCTCATCCTCAATGGTGCTGCACGTGAGGGTCTGTGAGCACCCCAGGTCCTCACCCTGTGCCATGGGCACCTCCCATACCATTAACACCCTCTGGGAAGCAGCGGGGAGGGATGTGGACCCCTCACAGGCATGCAGCAGCCCTGCCTGGGGGAGATAAGGAGTGCTCCAGGCACACGCAGAGCAGGAATGCACAGAGCAGGAATGTGCAGATCCTTCCCAGAGGTCGCACTTCAAACACCACCATTTAAGACTATGAGACTGAAATCTTTTTCTTTCTACTGACTTAAGATCATGACAGCCTCCACCCTTAAAGGCATCTCCAGCAATCCAATTAAAAAAATAAAATCCAGGCGACGTGCAGCGCAGCTTCTGAAGTGAAGCAAATGTCCTCTGCACGAAGCTCTGACAGAACAGGGCTGGACAGGACCTGGGCAGCACAGAGTCACCACGTCACAACTGTTTGGTTTTGGTTTCCATCAATCCACGGTTCGCCCAATTAATTCCATGCTCCTCTAACAGCCCCCAGTGGGAACCGATAGGCTCAGCAAGGAGCTGCCGCCAACAACTGTGTGTGAAGGGGGGGGGGGATTTATTTTCCTCTGCAACTTGAACATGTAAACAATACTTTTAAATAGAGCTTCAACTTAATTTTAATTATTTAAGAGCACCGTGCAGCCCCACACGGGCTCACAGTCCTCTAGCAATGTGCCAGCAGCACAGCATCACTTACTTGCTAAGGCTTTTTCATAGGTCTTCCCCATAGAAATGAAGTTCCTGAGGCTGGGGTTGAACTGCTCCATGATCGTCTGGAAGAAAGGAGGACAGCGGGTGTTAGTGGAGGTGGCAGCAGGGCAGCTCAGTGTGTCTTTAAAGGCAGGAATGGGGTGAAGGACTCACCCACACCTCCAGCATCACAAGGGTGGTTATGCAGTGATGTGGCCACATTTCAACCCATGCTGCTCAATGGCAGCACTCCCACCGGGCAAAGGTTCTGCTCCTTTTGGGCAGCTCTAAGGGTGAGAGCAGGACACTAAGCCAAGCATGGCACAAATGATTGGACACAGCCAGGAACAGCTCAGTGCAGCAGCGTGGGCATCATCCAGTCCCACCATGGCCTGCAACCAGTGTCATACTGGAGCTGCACACGGGGAACTGCACCCGCATCCCCAGCAATGCAGCCACCAGTGTTGGAGCAGCAGCACACCACAGCTCACCAGCACAGCCCCTCCTCCTCCCCGAGGTTCTTATTTCCAAACAAGGGGAGAGGAGGACTAATCAGACCGTGCCCAAGAACGGCTCTCTGTGTGTTTGTCAGGAGTTGCCAAAGCTGCTCAATCCCCAGCACTGATAGCATCTCTCAAACCAGACACCAACCCCAGCTGAGCTGGGGAGGGAACAGCAGCTCTGTGCCCACTGCACCCCCAGAGCAGCCTGCACCCAAAGCAGGGGATGTGGACAGCCAGCCACAGCACCACGGGGAAGGGGCTCAGCACCCACCCCACTGCTGGCAGCATCCCACACTGAGAGGGAGACAGACAGACACTTCTGTCCAATAAGCTGATTAAGCATCTGTCACCTCACCCAAAGCTGGCCAAACACACAGAGCTCATTTTCCGCCCCAGGCATCCTCGGCCCCAGCTCTGCTGCTCGCCCTTTGCAGGCTGCGATGGTTTCATTTCCTTCTGTGGGTGCAGGGCAGGCTGTGCATAGCTGAGCTCAAGACAGCTGGGTTCCATCCTGCCTTGGGATGCTCCAGCCCGGAGACAGCACAGTGAGCACCCAGCTAATGAGAGCTGCAGGGCTAATTGAGGCCGGGGCAGCACTGGGAACATGCTCAGCTTGGAAGGAGAAAAGGACCTGCAGCAGCAAGCCGTGCAGTGAGGTGTTCTCTGTAATTGTGGGAGAAGACTGCATGGGGGTTAATTGGCACTGGGGAGGGCTGCTCTGCCCTTCCCACTTCACACTGACATATCCCTGCTGCTCCTTCCCCAAACCTGGGGCAGCTGAGAGGTACAGCAGCACCTCGGGGTATGGCACAGCTGTTTGGCAGCAGCAAACCAAGAGCAGAAGCGTTGCAGAAAGGCTCTTGGTTTGCTGCTCTGTCACCTCACCCAAAG